>NC_138769.1:145355768-145643268 GCF_965119305.1 Pelophylax lessonae | reverse complement strand
CCTAAGAAGACACCCCCACAGTGTAGCCAACAGAGCAAAATACCGACTTTGAGCCCCTTTTGAAGATCTTCACGGTGTCTCCAAGCCAGTGCTGCACAACTTTTACTTAAAAAAAAAGTCCTAGCAGAGCCCTGACACAACTGCATCCTCACTAACTTTTGGCTGGATCTGTATTACATTGGATAGATGTGTCTGTCATACGTTCAGGGGTAAAAGAAAGTATTGAGAGGGGAGCTGGAAGAGGAGTTACTCCTGCAGACCATATCATGGAACGCCTCTTATAAAAATAAATGGTCCCCAAAAGTCTCCAGGGAAACTAACATTTCTGGATGTGCCAATCTCTTAGGACTGACACCTCTTGCTGGTTCCTCCTGTTGACCTCTACGTCACTATGTACACATGTGATAAAACGGAATTTTTGTAAAATCTTACCTGTAAAATTCCTTTCTCTGAGTCCTCCGACAGTCGCCGCCTCTTCATATTCGTCACATATGGGGTATTAGACTTTGCTCCGAAGGAGTAGCTAGGCAACAGAATATGTTAACAATAAAGCTTTTAACATATCCCACCCTCAAGGGGTGGTCCCCTCAGTCAATACCCTCCTACTTCCTGCAACCATATCTCAGTTTTAGTGGAATAGCAGTAGAGTATACAACCAAACCCCAAAAGAGGGGCGGGGGCGGCGACTGTCGGAGGACTCAGAGAAAGGAATTTTACAGGTAAGATTTTACAAAAATTCCGTTTTCTCTTACGTCCTCCGACAGTCGCCGCCTCTTCATATTCGTCACATATGGGGACGTCCCAAAGCAGTGAAAACATGAGGGGTGGGAAACGCATCCGCGCCGAAAAGGCAACGCAGTCTCCGCATCAAAGAAAGGAACCTTACCAAAGGAAGGAAACCAGCTGGGCAACAGGAAAAACAAGTGCTCAACAGGAGCAACAACCCAGGAAAAGACAAAAAACCAGGGGATACAAAACTTATCCCAACAGCCAGGAGTCCCCAACAAGGGACCCTAGGGAACAGCCACACTAAGAACCTTGCGGCCAAAGGAAGCATCCGCCGATGCCTGAACATCTACTTTGTAGAATTTTGTGAACGTGTGTACGGTCGACCAGGTCGCCGCCTTACACACCTGGGCTACAGAAGCCCCATGACGACAGGCCCAAGACGTACTCAAAGATCTAGTAGAGTGCGCCTTCACAGGCACAGGGGGAACCTTCCCCTGCAAAGCATAGGCCTGTTCAATGGTCTGCCTGATCCATTTGGCGATGGTAGAGGCCGAAGCCGCCATGCCCTTCCGAGGACCCTCTGGAAGAACAAACAAGGAGTCCGTCTTTCGAAAAGACTCCGTCGATTTAAGGTAAACCCTTATCGCCCGAACAACATCCAGAGAATGCAATCTCACCTCCTTTGGATGTTTAGGCTTCGCGCACAACGAAGGCAAGACAATATCCTCATTAAGATGGAATTCCGAAACTCGTTTCGGAAGAAACAAAGGATTAGGTCGCAAGACCACCTTATCCAAATGAATAACCAGGTACGGAGACTTGCAGGACAAAGCCGCTAGCTCCGACACTCTGCGAGCCGAAGTGATCGCCACCAAAAAGGCGACCCTTTTTGGACAACATAGACAACGAGATCTCCCTGATCTGTTCAAAAGGAGCACGTTGTAACACAGATAGAACGAGATTCAAATCCCAAGGGGGCAGAGGATCCCGCCTAGGGGGGACCAGATGCCGCACACCCTGAACAAAGGTGCCAACCAAGGAGTTGGAAGCCACGGGACGTTGAAACAGAACGGCCAGCGCAGACACCTGACCCTTTATCGTAGCCAGCGCCAAACGCTGATCAACACCCGTTTGAAGGAAAGACAGCACACGGGAAACCGAGTACGTGCGGGGTGAAAACCCCCTGGACTCACACCAGGCAAAATAGGCCTTCCAAGTACGGTAATAAACCTTCCCGGAGGAAGACTTCCTCGCGTTGATTAAAGTATGAACGACCTCTGGAGAGAGACCCCTCTCCTTCAGGACCTCGGTCTCAACAGCCAGGCCGTCAAAGCCAGCGACTGTAAAGCAGGATGGTATATCGGTCCTTGAGACAGTAGATCGTCTCGAAGAGGCAGACGCCACGGGGCGTCGACCGCCAGATTCACGAGGTCTGCGTACCAGGACCGGCGAGGCCAGTCCGGTGCCACAAGAATCACCGTGCTGCGTTCCGAGTGTAACCTGCGAAGGAACCTGGACAGCAACTGAATCGGTGGAAACGCGTACATCAGCCTGTACTGATGCCACGGGGCCACTAACGCGTCCGACGCGTCTGCCCGAGGGTCGCGCGTCCTTGCCACGAACCTCTTCACCTTGTTGTTGAGACGAGACGCGAACAGGTCCACATCTGGAAGACCCCACTTCGCGCACAACATCTGGAAGACAGCCAGGTGGAGAGACCATTCCCCCTGATCCAGGGTCTGGCGACTCAGATAGTCCGCCTGCCAGTTCTCCACCCCCGGAATGTGAACCGCCGTTATCGCCGGGACATGGGTCTCGGCCCAAGACAGAATGTCGGCCACTTCTCGAGCCGCTCGGGCACTCCTGGTGCCCCCTTGGTGGTTGATGTAGGCCACCGCCGTGACATTGTCCGTCTGCACCCGAACCGGGCAGCCCTGCAGCCGGTCCGTCCAGCGATGAAGACAGAGACTTATCGCACGCAATTCCAGAATGTTGATCGGAAGGGAAGACTCCCCCTCCGACCAAGTCCCCTGGGCGGACAGAACGCCCAGAACTCCACCCCAGCCCGACAGGCTGGCATCCGTGGTGATTACCGTCCACGAGATCGGACGAAACGACTTGCCCCCGGACACCAACGGGGACTGGAGCCACCACAGAAGGTTTCCTCTGGTGCGATGACTCAACGAGATTTGAAGATCCAGAGATTGAGGTCGCCCGTCCCACCTGGACAGGATCTCCGCTTGGAGACCCCGCGTGTGAAACTGGGCGAATGGAATCGCCTCGAAGGCCGAGACCATCAATCCCAGACATCTCATACACGTCCGCAGAGACGAGTGCGGAACGTCCCTGAGGGACCTGACTTCCTCCTGCAGAGTCCTGAGCTTGTCTTCCGGCAGGAAGACCTTCGCCTGCACCGAGTCCAGAATCATTCCCAGATAGGGAAGACGAACAGACGGACTCAGTGTCGACTTTGGAAAATTTATCGTCCAACCAAACTCCTGCAGAGTTTGCATCGTGACAGACAGGTCCTTCTCCAGACCCTGGCTGGTCGCAGACCGAACCAGAATGTCGTCCAGATAGCCCAGGACAGAAACGCCCTGGGCCCTCAATAATGCCAGAACCGGTGCAAGCACCTTGGTGAAGACCCGCGGAGCCGAGGCGAGACCAAAGGGCAACGCCACGAACTGGTAGTGATCCTCCGCAATGGCAAATCGAAGGTACCTCTGATGACCCTCGAATATGGGGATGTGAAGGTACGCATCCTTCAAATCGATGGAGGCCATGAATTCCCCCGGAACCAGGGCAGCCACCACCGACCGCAGGGATTCCATGCGGAACTTGCGAACCCGCACAGAGCGGTTCAGAGCCTTCAAGTCCAGAATCGGACGAACCTTGCCCTCCTTTCTGGGCACGGTGAACAGATTGGAATAAAACCCCCGAAACCTGTCCCGATGAGGCACCGGAACCACCACTCCCTGAGCCCTCAGGTCCCGCACCGCCAGGTGCAGGTCCCGCAAGCGCTCTGGAGACAGTTGAAGATTTGAGGGAAAAAATCTGCTCTCCGGCCGAGAGAGAAACTCGATCTTGTAACCAGATCGAACGATTTCCTGAACCCATCTGTCCCGCACACGGGCCAACCAGGGCTGAAGAAAACCGAGCAAGCGTCCCCCCACCCCAAAACTGGGTGAGGGCGCCCCTTCAGGCCGAACTGTTATGGGCTGCAGGTCCGGATTGGCCGGACTTCTGTTTACCAGACCAGGGCTTCTTCTGAGAGCCTTGACCTTTGAACGGTTTGCCCTTGTAGTGCGGCCGAAAGGCACGAAAGGACCCCTGAGGGGGCCGAAAATTAGCATGCTTCTTCCCAGAAGCCCCCTTAGCCTTGGGGAAATGGGGCAAGAGAGTGCTCTTACCCCCGGTGATCCCCTTAATCAACACATCCAGGGACTCCCCAAAAAGGCGAGACCCATCATAAGGCAGATTGGCTAAGGTCTTACCTGAAGATTGGTCCACCGACCAACATTTTAACCAAACCAGGCGGCGAGACAACACCGCCACGCTGTGCACACGTGCAGCCAACGGAATCAGGTCCAGGTCCGCATCACACAGATACATGACACCCTGGTGGATTTGATCCACCATATCCAGGGTCGCCGGCGAGGCCGAGTCGGCCACTAGGACGCGCCTAAGCATCTGCGTCCAACTTGCGATCGCCTGGGCCGCCATGAGAGAAGCAAACAGAGCCTTAAGCATAGAACCCGTAACAGAATAAGTATGACGGGCAAGAGACTCCAGTCTCCTATCCGTGGCATCACGGAAAACAGGGGAATCCTCTGCAGGAATCGCAGTGGCTTTGTTCAAAACCGCAATTGCATGATCCACTGGTGGAGGCACACACCACCTTTCATCAGTGGAAGGCGAAAAAGGATAACGCAGCTTGAATCTACTTGGTACCGCAAAAGGTTTGCGCAGATTGCGCCATTGATCCTTAACAGCGCGCTGAAAATCATCATTGCAGGGAAAAACCTGCGGCGTCCTGCGTTTCCTCTGCGTCCCATAAGCCGCCAAGGCAGCGGGGGGACACACTTCGTCCTGCAAACGCAGCGTTTGCTTAATGGAAGCAATCAACTCATCCATGATTGCAAGCTCTTCAGGCGAGCCAGGGGGAGAATTATCAACCCCCTCAACTTCAGCCTCCACCTCAGACCCCACTAGATCAAGAGAGGAGCGGGACCCCGATAAGGAGGCCCCTGCCATAACAGCCCCATCACCTTCACCCTCAGAATCAGAGGAAAGAGCAACTCTGGGCCTTTTAGTAGATTGAGCAGCCACCAGCATTTGCACCTGAGCAGCAAGGCCAGCCACAATAGTGGCTAATCCCCCCCTGGGGGGGAAACTGCGGTCCCCTGGCTTTCCACCAATACTGTAGGAAATTTGCCCTCCTGAGAATCCATTGCCCCTGTAATGCCAGACAACCAAGGGTTAACTGCCCCTTTTAAGCAAGCGCGGCAAGCGCAGCCCACCGCACCACACTCAAGCACAATGAGCCCCCCACAGGGAATATGCAAACTGAACACAGGCAATGGATAGCAAGAACAGAAGGATAAAACCTGAGGAGACCCTCGCCGCTGCTGCTGCCTCGATCGGTGTTCCTGGAAAGAGGAAGTGATGCTGCCATGGCGCTCTATGTAAGCCTATGGAGGCTACAAGAAAATGGCCGCCATGCATGTAAACCATGCGGCCGGAGCGGGTGTAGGCAAAATGGCGTCGTTTGGCGCCGAAACCGCCGCTCCACAGTGCATTAAAACACACATTACATTCCAATATCAGAATACATGTCAGATCGCCGCAGCGATCGCTGTATATGCCCAAACATGCCAAAAAAACATGCCCCACAGCACACAGCTTCTCACACTGACCAGTCTGACACACACAGTGTCATACAGCTCCCCCCCCCCTTGCAGCCCACAGCATGCAGCCGAGAGATAGGGAGACAAGCAGTGTGAATAGAGGCAGGTTACACAGTCCCAGACTGACACCCCCCCAGACAGACAGGTCCCCACATAAATACACTTACCTCACATGGCGTGGGGGACCCGCACAGGCGAACAAGCCGCTGCACATGAGGCAGGGAGAGTCGCAATTCAAGACGCACAAAATGGGGGTTAAGAAACCGCACAGCGTCCAGTGAGGTAGCCACCTCACCAATCATCCCTGCACCGAACAGGGATGGGTCGTTCACTATGCCAGGAGCGTTACCTGGCTGAACGCTCGATGGCAGACTGGGAAGCCACTGACCCACGACCTGCGACCAGGGGGATCAGCCCGAGACCCAGTCCGCATGATCCTCTTCATCCGAAGAACTAACTAACGCTGACAAAATAACAGCTAAGTAAAGGTAGAGAGAAAACTCAAACAAAATTTTAAAAAGAAGAAAGAGTCTGGGACAGAAAGTCCCAGCACAGAGAGAGCCAGCCACTCCTGACAAGCTAGACATTAAAACTGAGATATGGTTGCAGGAAGTAGGAGGGTATTGACTGAGGGGACCACCCCTTGAGGGTGGGATATGTTAAAAGCTTTATTGTTAACATATTCTGTTGCCTAGCTACTCCTTCGGAGCAAAGTCTAATACCCCATATGTGACGAATATGAAGAGGCGGCGACTGTCGGAGGACGTAAGAGAAATTAGGTTTTATTTACAAGCATAACCTAAATGAAGATTAGTGCAAATCAAGCAAAAATCAAAGTGTTGACAATGTCTTTTTAAATTTTTAAAAGGTTAGGCAAATTTTAATATTATCCAGCTTAATCCAAACTTTTAACCCTTTCGCTACCAGGCCCTGCGCTCCACTTTTTAGCTCATGTGACCAGACCATTTTTGCAATTTTTCCATTGCTCCCCCCCCCCCCTTACAGTTTTCAGAGTTTTGTTTTAGGACCCCCAAACCATACATTTTCTGAAAGCAAAGGCCCAGTAGAATAAAAACAAGATGCTACCCTACAGTGGCCTTATTAAAAACCCCAAGTTTGATATCTCATCAATTCAAATTACTTCTGCAGCTTACCACGGCAACTGAACAAATAATCGCAAAATATTGGAAATCCCCCAACCTATGCATGTTGGCAGTTAAACATAAAATTACCCAAGCAATGGGTGAACCATGCTTAAATAGAAGCTACCATGCTAGACAGAATTCCTAAGTTTGAGGGACTTTGGAGCCCATGGATAAAACACTTTCTCCCCACTAATTTCGACCAATCCCTACTTTTACCCTGAATAATAGCCCATTTCTCCAGCTCATACAATACTAAAGCCTCCTCCCTTCAGCCAATTTCTGGGTTTTCCTCCCATATCTTCCCTCTATCCCCCCCCCCTTCACAGCCTATCACTCCCCCTTATTTCAACCCCTTATGTTTTCTCCTTTTGTATTCCTTGCTTTCCAGTTCCAACTATCCCTTTTTCCCGACCTTCGCCCACCTACAGAAGTCCCAGATTTTTACTCATAATATACATTTATAAAATTCTTAAACTCCCCTCCTCTGTTTTATAGTTAGTGACTCTCATGTGGATCACATCCGATTATATGGTTTGGTATCTGGGAGTTACTTAACCCCTGGTTTATCCAGTCTAATTACCCAATTTTGGTATACCACGATAGCACTATACTGACTTTGCTGCTCCTTTCCTTCTATATCCCTAGTACACATATTCCAACATAACAGCCATCGCCTGTTATTGGCATACTGTATCCCACATTTATTCCTTTTTTGTTCCATACCATTTTTGAAACTAGCGTTCTTAAGTATTCTGTAGTTTTGGCGAACTGTGATACTTATGCAAATGTTTATAAAAACAATGTTTTTACTAAAAATACACTAAAATCATTATTAATGGATACATACATGGCAACATTTACAAAATACCTAAGGGCTCTTTCACACGGGCGATCCGATCAGATCCGCCTGTCAGTTTTTTAGGCGGATCTGATCGGATCCTCCATGCAGCTCTATGGGGCAGCGGATGTCAGCGGAGACACCTCCGCTGACACCCGCTGCCATCCGTATCCGATCCTGTGCGTGAAATCTGGACGGATGGAAACCCTATTTTTCCATCCGTTCAGGGATCGGATCGGATGAGAGCGGACAGGCGGTCCGCTCTCATACAATCCCCCATAGAGAGCAGCGGGAGCTGTGACACCTCCCTCTCCGCACTGCAAGCGGAGACGGAGCTGTCATCCGCCGGCTCAGCGGGGATCGGCGGATCGATCCCCGCTGAGCAGCACGGATACGCCTACGGAGGCGGACCGTGTGAAAGAGCCCTAAATATAAAAGCTAAAAAACTGTATTGAGTTAATAAATAACAAATATTGTATATTTTAAAATTGCACCTTGTTTGTGAAAACTGAACATAAAAACAATTTACTCTAAAAATCTGGAGGTTATTTTTCACTTACAGCTTTCAGAACTTGTAGAAAGACCCCCCCAAAACTACACAATTTCTGAAAGCATAATTCTGCAGAATAAAAATAAAAAATAAAAGTGTGCTACTAATTTTTTTAGGCCCTGCGAGGATTTCACAAATGTTTATCAAAACACTTTGTTTTTTTCACAAAATTTACATTAAAATCATTATTAGTGGATACATATAGTACATGCCAATATTTACAAAATTCCTGCCAAATTCCTATTAGGTATCAAAGCTAAAACTGTATTGAGGAAAAACAAATATTTGTACATGTTAAATTCCACCTCTGGCCTCGTGCACACTGGTTTATTGTAGAACACAGTTTCTCCTGACAGGAGAAAATCAGCGTTAAAAACTCCCCTAAGCTGCGTTTTTTTTTCAAACCAGTTTAACAGAGTTTAGCAGTGTTTGGGCGTTTATTTATTTTATTGGCCAGAATTGTAATTTATTCTGGCTTTTGAAATAAATTACAGCGCAAGTTCTAAATGCATTTAGATGTGTTTAGTAGCTTTAAGCGTTTTTTTTTTCTGCCAAAACTCTGCTGCTCCTGGATGCACTGGCATTGTGTTTTTTTTCCTGACTGTAAACACTGCTAAAAGCCCATGTGTGCATAGACACATAAGCTAACATGCAAGGGAGTTTAGAGGCACCCCTTAGGAGCAGCTGTAAAAACATCCAGTGTGCATGAGGCCTTTTTGTAAAATGGCAAAAACTGAAGGTATTCTAAAAATCTGGAGGTTACCATTTTTAACTTACAGCTTTCAGAATTTGCAAACCCCCCCTTCTGAGAGACCGGAAACAATATCAACGCATTTTGCCCCCCATAGGGCGTTCTCAAAGACTGTTTTTTGAGAACGCCCTGTGTGAGGGGAGAAATGCGTCAACGTGGTTTCCGGTCTCTCAGTTCATCACATTTAGCGTCCGTGGTACGCACACAGAGTGCAGATCCCGACGCCGGCCATTGCAACTTATTATAACGATACATCTCCCCTTGTCCATATCCTTATCAAGGCAAAATTATATCTATATTGTAAGTGTATTTCTATTGTTCCTATCTAAATAAAGGAACGCATTACACTATCTCTGGATCTTCTCTCGCCCCTTCTATAGTTTTGGCAAGGACCTGTAAGAATTACACCTGGTCTCACTTACCAGTTAAGCCTACCAGACCCATATGCTATATGGCTAAGGGGTCCACGAGATCTGGTAAGTGTGTTTGCCGCTGGGGAGTGGAACACTGAGCACTGCCTGAGATATTCTACAATTTTAACACTTTGGCACGGAAGCACTTTATTTTGAGGAACATCAAGGAGTCTTCACTGGCCACATACTTGTCACTTTATGAACTTATTCTTTAGCACACAAGCACTTTTTTTCTAATTGAGGACTTTCACTGGCTACTTTGTTTTTTATACGTTGAATTATTTGCACATTGAATGTATAGGTTTTTTGCACCACATGCATCTATGTTAGGTGGATTTATTATATTTGGTCAAGCACTTTAGTTTTTTCAGACATTTTTGGTGATTTTTTGTATCCATTTATGAGGTTTCAGTGCCGGTTCACATTTGTGCGATGCGGGAACGCTGGGAATGTACAGCGTGTTCCCGCATCGCATCCGCACCCCTGGCAGTTCACACTGCCATATGCGATACGCTGGGGGTGTCAATTAAAGGTTAACAACACTCCCAGATAAGATCGCATATTGCAGTGCGATCTGAAAGTTCACACAGAATCGGATCGCACTAGTGTGAACCACCATCCGATCCGATTCTGCTGCGGACCAAAAAAAGGGTCCTGTGGGTCTTTTAGTGCGATTGCGGTGCAAATTCAGCCATAGAAACTGTATGGCTGAATTTGCATCGCACAGATTAATTTGTTATTAATATGTAATTTTAGGAGCAGTGCGCTCCGAATTACATACGATCTCTGTGATCGCACTAAAGTGAATCGGCACTTACTACTGATTTTAGGTTTGCGCTGTGGTTCTCAATTTTTTCATTATAAAACACTGTTTACTATTACACACCACCCTTGGACCTCTTTATAAGCATCACACATTTTTGCATCTCACATTAAATAACTTTTTACAGGAAATGTGTACCAACCAGATATACACACACATTTATCTGGCAATGTCTATCTGTTTTAGAGGTAACAAATACTGCTTATTGCTTAATTTATGTAAAATGTGACAAGACCGTTACCTATGTCTATCCCACGTCGCACTGTAGACTTGTCAGAGCTATGGTAATTGAGAATATCTTCAACCCAGTGGATATAGTTGAGTCGCAGGGGCACAGTAGGAATAAGCCTCTCCAGGGGTATGTCAATGGTCAGCCCAAAGTCTTCCTTTAGGAGAGTACAAGTCAAGGCTCGGACAGCTTCAGGGTCTTTGAAGTTCAAACTAAAAGCAAGTAAAGCATTAAAAGTAGATTTAAAGCCTAGCTTAATGACATTTAGTTGCTAAACACTGTGTACCATAAACAATGTTTTTTATGTTTTTTTTTTTTTTTTTTTTAAATATAAAAAAAAAAAAAAAAAAGTTGTCTTTACCATTTTTTAATTTTTTGTATAATATTAGCACCACTGACCTCCTGCAAGTCTACATGCAAGTGCTCCAGCAATGGTCACATGGCATTCTCAGGGCAGGTTTCCTAATGGGTGGGCAATGCCTGCATAATGTGTTTTAAAATGGCCCCTTATTTTCTTCTTTGAAAGCCAATGTGATAAGGTGACAAACCAAGAGAACAACTGGAATATAGGAATAAAGCAATGTCACCCTATCACAGAACGTGCCTAAAAAAAAGGACCTTCGTGACTGAATACCAGGCATTAATAAAACTGCTGATTCAAAATATTGAAATTACTTTTGAAATGACATTGACATGTTAAAGCTTCTATGACATTTTTTATTGTTTACAACCCCAATTCCAAAAAAAGTCTGGATGCTGTGTAAATCTACATAAGAATCAAATGCAATGATTTACAAATCTCACACACCTGTATTTTATTCACAACAGAAAACATATCAAACGTTTAAACTGAGAAAATTTACCACTTTAAGAAAAAAAATAAGGTAAATTGATGGCAGCAACAAGTCTCAAAAAGTTGGCACAGAGCCATGTTTACCAAGGTGTAGCATCCTCTCTTCTTTTTAACAACCCTATAAGGCCCCACACCTGGACGTTTGCAATCGCAAGCAGAATCACCACGATTCTGCCCACAATCCCAAAATGCTCTGCAAAACTGACATCACACAATGTCTGTTTAGGTGCCATTTATTTTCAGTGGCACCTAAACGTGGGTCCTGCTGAAGTATGCAGGGCCATCCCTAAAAAAAAAAAAAAAGAAAAAAATAAGATGTTGTCCGGATGGGAGCATATGCGGACATAAAAACTGGATATATATCTTTCAGCACTTGATGGCTGCCCATTCCATACACACTAATGCGCCCCTATGCCATCAGAGATGCAAGCTTTTGAACTAAGCGCTAAATGCAAGCCAGAAGGTCCCTCTCCTCTTTAGTCCGGAGGACGCAGAGTCCATGGTTGCCAAAAAGAATATAAAAGTTTGATTCATCTGACCACAGAACAGTTTTCCACTTTGTAACAGACCATTTTAGACGAGCTTTGGCCCAAGGAAGACAGGGGCATTTCTGGATCATATTCATATATGGCTGCTTCTTTGTCTGATAGGAGCTTTACCTTGCCTTTTTGGATGAAACGGCAAATAGTTTTCACAGACAGTGATTTTAGGAAGTATTCCTGAGCCCATGCAGTGATGTCCATCACAGAATCATACTTGTTTTTAATGCAGTGCCGCCTGAGGACTCGAAGTTTATGGACATTCAAAACTGTATTTCACCTGAAAAGGCTTCTCCATATTCTCTGTATCTTTTAATATTATGTATTGCAGAGCTCGACAAACCCCGGGCGCCAGGTCGCATTGGCAACTAGAATTAGCGGCCTGGTGCCTGGGTTACACTGCTGGAGGGGTCTTTTTGCCATACATCCCAAGTCTCCTGCGAGGTGTGACAGAACAGAGCCGATGCTTCCTGTGTGGTTCCGGCTTCGCCCTGTCACAGGCAGAGTGGTATCAAATGCACTCCGCCTGTGAGGAGACCGAGAGATACAGGAAGCATTGGCTCTGTATGCTTCCTCCAGCGCCGCTCAGTGATCTCTGCCAGCATTTCCCGCCAGCAGTTAAGTTACATGTGCTAGGGGTGAAACTAGCCCCTAGCACATAATTTTAAATATCCCAGCATGTGCAGTGTTTCTGACTCCTACCACCCTGACCACTTCAAATCACTGAAGTAGTCATAGTGGTTAGAATGTTCCTTTAACCACTTTAAGACCGGAAGGATTTGCCCCCTTAATGACCAGGCCCCATTTTGCGATTCGGAACTGCTTTACTTTAACGGACAATTGCGCGGTCATGCAACGCTGTACCCAAATAAAATTGACGTCCTTTTTTCCCCACAAATAGAGCTTTCCTTTGGTGGTATTTGAGTGGCAATCGGAGCCGCCTGACCCGTGCATCGGCTTCCCCGCTGCTGGGTGGGGGCGAGCGCGCGCCCAGCAGCTTTCGGCGCGACCGACGTAGACCTACGTCGGTTTGCGCAGGAGAGCCACCCTGCCGCAGTAAAACTGCATTGTGTGGTTGGGAAGTGGTTAATATCTCTCAGCAGAAGTAAACAAAGTACACACAGGTCGAATGCCGGTGTTCCGTGAAAAAACCCTAACCTCGTCACTTCCTGTGCACGTACGTCATTGAACAGCTGAGCAGCTTACCACTGCGCATGCTCACAGCTCCAGAGGGTAGGGAATTTTCACGGGGTAGTGTTTTTTAAAGTTACACCGCATCAGCTGATGCCGCGGGTACATTAAATCATCTCCGCTCCAACCCCTCTGACTTCCCTGATCTTGGCTCCAAAATATAAAAGCGGCGGTGGGTCTATGAAAATATAAATCACGGAGCCGAGATCTCCGTGATTTATATTTTCATAGACCCGCCGCCGCTTTTATATTTTGGAGCCGAGATCAGGGAAGTCAAGAGGGGTTGGAGCGGAGATGATTAAATGTTGCAGCGGAGATGATTTAATGTACCCGCGGCAACAGCTGATGCGGTGTAACGTTAGAAAACACTACCCCGTGAAAATTCCCTACCCTCCCGAGCTGTGAGCATGCGCAGTGGGAAGCTGCTCAGCTGTTCCATGACGTATGTGCAAAGGAAGTGACGAGGGTAGGGAATTTTCACGAGGTAGGGTTTTTTAACGTTACACCGGGACCCATATGGCAGCCGGCAGCCGGTCTGACAGAAGCCGGCCATTCGGCATGTGCGGAAAAAAACTGGCTCCTAACTTCTTTAGCGGACTCCTAGATTTCAAGCAAAATTTGTCAAGCCTTGATGTATTGAAGATGATTACTTTTTTAAAGTCTTTGCAGTTTTTATGTTGAGGAACATGGTTATGAAATGGTTTGATAATTTTTAGATCTTTACTTCTGAGACACTGACTCCCTAAGATGCTCTTTTTAAACCCCATGTAACTGATCTGTTGCCAAATACCTAAAGTAGTTGTAAAATGTGCCACATTTTTCCAGACGTGATGCCAACAGTTTAAAAATGACCCGATTGGTTTCTTACAAAATTCTACATTTTCTCAGTTTAAACATTTGATCTGTTTTCTATTTCCTATTGTGAATAAAAAATGGGTTCATGGGATCGTGGGAACATCATGGTGTCGGGCTGTTTTTCAGCATACGGTACCAGCAAACTTCAAATCATTGAGGGAAGGATGAATAGAAAAATGTACAAAGACATTCTTGATAAAAATTGCTGCCATCTACCAGGATGATGAAGATCCTTGAATGTCAAGGGTGGACATTTCAGCTAGACAATGACCCCAAAACACAAAGCCAAGGAAACTCGAAAGAAAATAATTTGCATTCCTATGGGGCATCGGATGTCAGCGGAGACATGTCCGCTGACATCCGTCCCGATCCGATCCCTCAAATCTGGACGGATGAAAACCCTATTTTCCATCCGTCCAGCGGATCAGATCGGATCAGATGAGAACGGACCGACGGTCCGTTCCCATCCGATTTTCCCCATAGAGATGTATGGGGAACTGACAGCTGTGTCTCCGCACACAGCGCGGAGACACAGCTGTCATCCTCCTGCTCAGCGGGGGAATCGGCGGATCGATCCCCCGCTAAGAAAAGCGGAGTCCGTTTGACGGACTACAAGTGTGAAAGAGCCCTAAAGCTGCTAGGATGGAGTAGTCAATCACCTGACTTCAATCCAATAAAAAAAAAAAAAAAAACCTATGGAAAATCTAAAGATCAGAGTTCCTAGAAGAGGCCCATGGAAACTTTAAGGTTTCAAGACAGTTTGTGTAAAAGAATGGGCAAAAATCACACCTGAGCAATGCATGCGAAACGTTTCTCCATACAGGAGGCGTCTTAAAGCTGTCATTACCAACAAATGATTTTGTATGAAGCATTAAATAAATATTAGTTAACATATTAAATATTTGTTCCCTGTGTCATTCCATTTTATTACACATAACTTCATTTCTGAATGTATTTGTTTTGGTTTCTTTGTATATATGGATTGCATGGGGTTTTTACCGACATGTGGTGAAAATTTCAATACTTGTGTTCAATACTTATACCTGCTGTACCATCTGAAAAATCACCCCTTTTTGGAAAGTAGACAGTCCAAGGTATTTAGTAAGAGGCATGGCGAGTTTTTTGAAGTTGTAATTTTTTTTGTCACAATTTTTTGGAAAATTAATAAAAAAAAAAAAAAAAAAACATTTTGGGCCAAATTTTTTGTTTTGTTCTACATGCTGTACAGCGTTATCATACAACTGGTGTGGTGGTGATCAGGGGCGTTGACTGGTGACAGTGTGTAAAAATAAAGTTTAATCTTTTTTTTTTCTCCCCACAATTTTTTGTACAATTTTTTCTTTTTACACACACTGTAACCAGATCAATTGTGTTACCATAGACACCGTATTACTTACATAGTTACATAGTTAGTGAGGTTGAAAAAAGACATCAGTCCATCCAGTTCAACCTATGATGTGTGTGTGTTTGCTTTTAACCGTACATTGTATACCCCTGTATGTTGTGGTCTTTAAGGTGCCCATCTAATAGTTTTTTGAAACTATCAATGCTCCCTGCTGATACGACTGCTTGTGGAAGAGAATTCCACATCCTTACCGCCCTTACAGTGAAGAACCCCTTACGCATTTGGAAGAACCCCTTACTCTGAGGAAGTGATCAGCATTTTTATTTTTTAACACATTGTGACTGCTAATACCAATGAATTTACATTGTTATAAGAAACAATTTTTATTGAATGAAACAGATTCATTCAGTGTCTTTTGTTGTAAATAGCTGCGGCCGCCTGAGCGGCGCCTTTCAAGAGGATGTCATATGACGTCCACTCTGAAGGAGGAAACTCCCGTCCAGCCTATAGCGGATTGATGGTGTTAAGATATTAACTGAGAATATGTTGCTAGGACAGACATGCTTGTCTGACAAGCCTTTAGTAAATTAACCCAGAAATTGAACGTGGCAAAAGAAGACGGTTTAGTTAAATGTGTAGATTTGTGAA
The DNA here is from genome assembly GCF_965119305.1 of Pelophylax lessonae. NCBI lineage: Eukaryota > Metazoa > Chordata > Amphibia > Anura > Ranidae > Pelophylax > Pelophylax lessonae. The sequence goes on along the minus strand of NC_138769.1, from coordinate 145,627,452 downwards.
GCTGGTAGGAACTAAGAGAGGAGGTTCACAATATATTAAAATAGTAGAAAAAAAAGGAATATACCTTACTCTTCCAGACAAGCCGACACTGACATGCTTCTTAAACTCTGGATACTTGGAAGCCAAGTAGGCAAAGTCTGGAGGTCGGTCCTTATAGCGGTTTCTTGGATGCATTGACTTATTTAGGGCCATTTCTTATCTGTAAAGTCAAGAAAATCAGGTTATAGGTAATTCTTACCTTAAAGAAAAAAAAAAAAAAAAGTAAAAACTATAATGGCTGATTAGTTAACCATGTAACTACTGTGGAGCTGACAGACTATAAAGTTATCAGGAATTTCTTGTAGCTCTACGTGCCTGTAGTGGCTAGCAAATCTTGTTTAAGGTGGTCTACTTATATTTTTGCATTTAGAGATGCACCTGAAATTTTGGCTGCCGTAACATATCAGCCAAAAACAGTGTTATCAGCCGATAAGAAAAAGGTGCGGATAATGGCACCGAAAATGCACGCAATTTTGCATTGATTTTGCTGCCAATTCTTACGGTTTGTTTTTCATAGGTCATGTGACTCAAAAAAAATTGCAACAAAAACGTAACATGGGTGTGTTATTGATGCGTTTCAATGCATTTCAACGGGAAGGTGTGTTTTTTGTGCATTTTTTTTTGAAGCAAGCAGGATTTTTAACACTTAACAAAAGCGTAACAGACCAGTGTGAAGTCATACATAGAATTTAGAGGGATACATTTTCATTGAGCTTTTCTTGCACTAAATAATGGTCGACAAGAAGTTCATATTCATTTACGATATAAAAAAGTCGAATACAATTTATATACAAAAAGGTTTTAAAAACTGTAATTTTTGGCCAAGTGCATCCTGCATTTTCAGTTTCAGTTTCGGCACCAAAATTTCCATTTGGTGCACCTTTACTTGTATTGTTTACCAGGACACTGTTGAATTCTCATTGCCATGCCTGATAGAATGCAGTCACTGTTCAGTTGATAATTTTTCACCTGGGTAAGATTTTTTTTTGAAAATTTTGTTTTTATTGAAAAATTTAAATGTATTGGTACAAAACATAGCCTTTGGGCATTCCTCGGCTAATACAAAAAAACATAGAACTACCAATAACACCTACTATTATAGACCACAAAAAAAAGGAAGAAAAAAGGGGGAGAAATAAACAACACACCTTTCATACACCTCGCTCTGTCATTATCTTATAAAATCACTTCAAGGAGATTCCTGTTTCCTCTCAACCATCAGGATAATGTATCGGAAAAATATTAACTCATGTTTAGAATTCTACCTGAACAAATGTAATGAGAGTCCCTGCAGAGAAGTAAATTTGTTCATATCATAAATTAAACCTTATCAGGAGGGAATTAATTCAGTCTGTGGACTCCCGATCATCTGTTGTACACTCCGAATCTGTCCACAAGTGCCAGACCTTCTCAAACTTCCTAGGGCCACCCCGGAATAAATAAGTAGCTTTGTACAGGGATACAACAACCTTACTGATTAAACACTTCCAGAAGGGAAGATTAGATGCTGTGTCGGATTTCCACTTGAGCACGATCGTGGCTTAGTAGATTTAAAATCGACTTTAGTAGACGGTTGAGGTGGTGGTTGTAAGGCCATCTACGGCTCACATTTTGGTTGATTAAACAAGAATTAGCTGAAATTCAAGTTGTCTATGACCAGTCTTAAGCCTCGTACACATGATCAAATTAACGCATGAATTCTGGTCTGTTTTTTGTTGCATGCTAGTCTCATATCGAAAGTGAAAAGGTTACTTTCATATGACAATTCTCGAATGACAGAATTTAACTTCAGAAGTGATTTAATTGTTTTGTATGTAAAGAATCTCACAAAAGTGAGTACACCCTTCACATTTTTGTAAATATTTTATTATAACTTTTCATGTGACAACACTGAAATTACACTTTGCTACAATATAAAGTAGAGCTTGTACAACAGTGTAAATTTTCTGTCCCGCTGGCAACAAAAGTGAGTACACCCCTAAGTCAAAATGTCCAAATTGGGCCCAATTAGCCATTTTTCCTCCACAGTGTCATGCGACTCGTTAGGGTTACAAGGTCTCAGGTGTGAATGGGGAGCAGGTGTGTTAAATTTGGTGTTATCGCCCTCACTCTCTCATAATGGTCTTTGGAAGTTCAACATGGCACCACACGGCAAAGAACTCTCTGAAAAAAAAATTTGATGCTCTTCATAAAGATGGCCTAGGCTATAAGATTGCCAAGACCCTGAAACTGAGCTGCAGCATGGTGGCCAAGACCATACAGCGGTTTAACAGGACAGGTTCCACTCAGAACAGGCCTCGCCATGGTTGACCAAACAAGTTGAGTGCACATGCTCATCGTCATATCCAGAGGTTGTCTTTGAAAAATAAATGTATGAGTGCTGCCAGCATTGCTGCAGAGGTTGAAGAAGTGTGGGGGGGGGGGTCAGCCTGACAGTGCTCAGACCATACGCTGCACTCTGCATGAAATTGGTCTGAATGGCTGTCACCCCAGAAGGAAGCCTCTTCAAAAGATGATACACAAGAAAGCGCGCAAATATTACTGGAACCATGTCCTGTGGTCTGATGAGACCAAGACAAACTTATTTGGTTCAGATGCTGTCAAGTGTATGTGGCGGCAGCCAAGGTGAGGAGTACAAAGAAAAGTATGTCTTGCCTACAGTCAAGCATGGTGATGAGAGTGTCATGGTCTGCATGAGTGCTGCAGACACTGGGGAGTTACAGTTCATTGAGGGAACCATGAATGCCAACATGTACTGTGACATACTGAAGCAGAGCATGATCCCCTCCCTTCAGAGACTGGGCCGCAGAGAAGTATTCCAACATGATAACGACCCCCAAACACACCTCCAAGGCAACCACTGCCTTGCTAAAGAAGCTGAGGGTAAAGATGATGGACTGGCCAAGCATGTCTCCAGACCTAAACCCTATTAAGCATCTGTGGGGCATCCTCAAATGGAAGGTGGAGGAGCGCAAGGTCTTCAACATCATCCAGCTCCGTGATGTTGTCATGGAGGAGTGGAAGAGGGCTCCAATGGCAACCTGTGAAGCTCTGGTGAACTCCATGCCCAAGAGGGTTAAGGCAGTGCTGGAAAATAATGGTGGACACACAAAATACTGACACTTTGGGCCCCAATATGGACATTTTCACTTTTGTTAACAGTGGTTAAGACATTAATGACTGTGTGTGAAGTTATTTTGAAGGGACAGCAAATTTACACTGTTATACAAGCTGTACACTCACTACTTTACATTGTAGCAAAGTGTCATTTCGCCAGTATTGTCACATGAAAAAATATAATAAAATATTCACAAAAATGTGAGGGGTGTACTCACTTTTGTGAGATACTGTATACTTTTGTTTCCGAGCATGAGTAGTCTTGCTTACGATTTTTTTTTTTTCGGACAAAAACTGTACTAATTAAATGACAAGCAGACATTGTGTTCACTTACAATAAAAATGTTATAGCCTGCACATTCAATTTTTGTTGTCCGAAAATTCGTAATCGGCTGTTGAAAGCACCATAATAACGATCCAAAAATTGGCAGATCATTCGTAGAACGAAATTTTACTTTCGATTTTCTTATTGTGTGTACGGGCCTTAAATCCAAAACTTTGCAGATAAGGACTTCTAGCTTTGCCTGAACCTCCGTGATCTGCACATTTAAGGCCTAGTTCACACATATGTTTTTTTTTTTGTTTTTTTTTTAGTGCTTTTTGCTAAAACGCACTACAGTCCATTTAACATGGTTTCCTATGGGACACTTTCACATCTATGCTTTTTTTAGCCGCTGCATTTGTGGAAAGGCTCTGGGACTTTGAGGCCTGGTTCACACCTATGCAGCTTGCAGTTAATGCATATTCCTCCAGGTGCCTTTTACAATACACATTTTAGATCCACTATGGAACCTAAAACACAACCTGTTGTTTGGTCCCTGGCCCCTTCCAAAAAAAAAAAAAAACACAGATGTGAAAGCGATCCATAGGAAAACTATGTTAAATGGACTTAAGTGTGTTTCTGCAAAACCAAAACTGAAAATGCACTAAAAAAAATGCATAAGTGTGAACCAGGCCTAAACGCAAAATGGTGCGTTTTTGGTTCAATCCAGCATGTTGTAATTTTTTTGCCACGATTTTACTGCAATTTGCGTTTTTTTTTTTTTTTTTATCTGCCCAACAACAAACTGGCCAAAAAACCCCACAAAAGAATAAAAGAATGCCAAATGCTTAAAAAAAAAAAAAAAAAAAAAAAAAAAAAACGTGGGAAAAACGCACATGCAATAACACAAAATGCACTGTAGAAACAGACCAAAAGCAAACTGCATAGGTGTGAACCATGCCTTATTTCTGATCAGTGGCTAAAACAGCTCTTCTCAACCTTTTACCATGGAGGAACCCATGAAAATAATTGTCAAGTCTCAGGGAACCCCTTCTAGTAATTATTAAAATCTACAGCTCACAATACATTAGCCTGGTGATTAGTGGGAAGAATTCTCCCCACACCATAGCGATTTGAAAGAAATCTGTGCGGGTTCATGCACAGATGTCTATTAAAATCACCCCTGAAGTCGCCAAAAGGAATGCAGGAACTACTTTTGGAAATCGGTGCGGCGTCGCACCAATTGGGACAGTGCTATTGCCTGCAATAAGCTGCGCATCTCAAATCGCGCCAATGTGAACAGGGGCTCATTGCAAAGCCTAATTGAAAAAGCTGAGGTTAGAAGCGGATTGGTTTCTATGCAGAAGGGAGCCTGATTTTGCACTCTCCAGCTTAAGTAAATAACCCCCAATGCCTGACATACAGTATAATGGGCAGCCAATACAACTCACTCACATGGCTGACGCTGATCTCTTCTCACTCACTGTACTCCAAACCTCATGTACTACCACTGCACCTTCCAGCTGCTTTAGTCATGTGATGTCAGCTGGATACAGGGCGATGCAGAGGACAAAATGATAGGTGTTGTACCATCCTAATGAACTCAAGAGAAGGTTTTCATTTGTACAGTAAAACATTTGTGACAGCAGGATATTTAGAAGTCTGCATTAGTTTTTCTTTTACAAATTTACAGTCAAATCATTATCATCATTACTGGTATGTCTGTTTATTATCATTCTAGCTTCCATTGTTTTGTATTTGGATGCAGTAAGGAAGGGTTGTGACTTCAGAGAGACGGAAGAGAAAAATTCCTCCAACATGGACACAAATAGCAGCAAATATGTCGTTTTGGGGTCGGTGAGGTTTTCACCCCTTCCCATACTCCCTGGTATCGGAAGTATGCAAAGGGGGGGCAGGAAGGTCTTCGTGCTGGGAGCATACAGTGCGTAGCAATTCCTTGTGTGCATGTCCCACGGCAAGATGTGTAGGGGTGTGTTCAGAATGAATGACACTGCATTACACCAACGCATGTAATTTGCTTTGCCATACCTTACTGTAACGCAACAGTATGAAATGGACTCAAAAAGTGAGGACATTCTCCCCAGTGGAGCCAGAGACCGTAATTAAGCCTTAATCAAAACTCTGGCCTTCCCCACTCCATTTAAAACAAAAAAATAAATAAATAAATAAAAAACAGGGTTGCAATTTAGGCTCCATTCACACCTGGGCGTTTTCAGCTCCAAAAACGCTCAAAAGAAACGCTTCCAAAACGCCCAACAAGTAAAACCCCATTCATTTAAATGGCCCCTGTTCACATCTGAGCGTTTTGCAAAACGCCTGTAACTGAAAAAAGTACATGAGCTTCTTTTTGGGCTGATTACCAGCGTTTTTGATAGATGTCAATGAAAAACGCCTGAAAAAATCGCGGTAAAAATCGCTGTAAAAACCGCTACGCTCAAGTGTGAATGCAGCCTTAGCCTTAGACCCCGTTCACACTGGGGCGACCTGTCAGGCGACCTGGTCGCCTGACAGGTCGCCGTAGGTCGCCTGGCATAGAGAAGCTGTGGACCCGTTCTAATAGGAGCGACACAAGTCGCTCCGACTTAGAAAAAGGGTCCGGAGCTTCTTTGGGGCGACCTGGAGCGACCTGCATTGACTTCAATGTTATGAAGTCCATGCCAGCCGCTCCAAGGTCGCGGTGCGAGCAGCGCGCCGCGACCTGTGAGGTCGCCCCGGGAAGTCTGATCGCCCCAGTGTGAACGGGGCCTTAGTGGTTCTAAAAATACTAGTTCCCTGGCTGTCACCCTGACTCAGTAGCTTTAGAGCTTTCTGAGCCACTAATCTGGAATAATTATGCAAATCAGGAGTTTTGAATATACTCAGACTTTCCTGAACTGCATACTTGTCAAAGTATCAAGAACAAGCACATAACAATCACAGTGAAGGTCAGCAATGGCAGCATTAGGCCCCTTTCACACAGGTGGCGGACTCCGTCCAGCAGATCGGCCTGCTCAGCGGAAGTGAGGGAATCTCTCCGCTGATCCCCACTGAGCAGGCAGATCACAGGTCCATGTCCACTCGGCACAGCCCACTCTCCTCTATGGGGTGATCAGAATGGAAACAAACAGCCTGTTCATTTCCATCCGACTGTAATCCGATCTGATCTGCCAGATGGATGGCGAACAGATCTCAGTCTGTTTTTGATGGCTCAGATCAGATGCCAGTGAGAGCTGTGGATGGTCCAATTGGGTCCGCCTGAAAAACGGACAGGTGGACCTGATCGGATCGTTCATGTGAAAGGGGCCTTATGGCCCGTACACGCAATCCGAAAATCAGACGACAGATTAACAGTTTGTTTTTTTTTGCATGCTAGTCGCATATCGAAAATGGAGAGGTTACTTAAGTTATGAAAATTCTTGTACGACAGGATAAAAGTGATGTAATGTGTTGTAGTGTATTTTCAGACGACAACTGTACTGATTAACCACTTTACCACCGGAGGATTTTCCTGCTTTACGTCCAGGCCACTTTTTGCAACTTGGCACTGCGCGAATTTAACTGACCATTGCGCGGTCATGCAACGCTGTACCCAAACAAAATTTATGTACTTTTTTTTCCCACAAACAGAGCTTTCTTTTGGTGGTATTTGATCAGCTCTGCGCTTTTCATTTTTTGCGATATTAATAAAAAAAAAAAAAAAAAAAGCGAAAATTTTGCGAAAAAGTTGACATTTTCTACTTTGACAGTTAAAAAATATCCAATATATTCAATTTTCGTCATATATTTAGGCCAAAATGTATTTAGCTACATGTCTTTGACAAAAAAAATTCTCAATGAGTGTATTTTAAACCGCTTTAAGACTGGAAGATTTTACCCCATTCCTGACCAGGCTATATTTTTCGATTCGGCACTGCGTTATTTAATGGACAATTGCGCGGTCATGCGACGCTGTATCCAAATTACATTTATGTCCTTTTTTTTGCCCACAAATAGAGCTTTCTTTTAGTGGTATTTGATCACCTGTGTGATTTTTAATTTTTGAAAAAAAGTGACAATTTTGAAAAAAAAACAATATTTTTTACATTCTGATATACAACATTCCCAAAAAAAAAAATTTAAAAATCAACATTTTTTAACATTTTAGGCCAATTTGTTTTCTGCTACATATTTTTGGTAAATAAAATCATAATAAGCGTATTTTGATTGGTTTGCGCAAAAGTTATTGCGTTTACTAACTACGGGAAAGATTTGTCATTTTTATTGCTTGTTTTTACTAGTAATGGCGGCGATCTGCGATTTTTTTTTGCGGGACTGCGACATTGCGGCGTAGGTAGGTCTACGTTGCTGGACAATAACGAGCCACTTTGCCGCAGTACCCTCAACGTGAGCGGTCGGCAAGTGGTTAAAGAAAATTGTAAGATCTGGTATCCTACCAGAAACATTTTCGTGCTTGTCTGATCGAATAATAATAATAAATATCGGATGAACTATCGTGATCAGCTCTCGAAAGCTCTGTACTAACAATCCGATTATCGTACGATCGCTTTGAAAGCTGTATTTTTCGTCTGATTTTCGGATCGTGTGTATGGGCCATTGGGGTCTGCATCGATGGACTTCGATGGGCTAATACAATGCGTTTTTGTCACCAGCTTTAGACACTCATGAGATCATTTACAACTCATTGCAGGTGCACTTGACCTGTATTTTGTTTGTTTCAGCTGCAGTCATAGGCTCCATGTACACGGGACGTTGTAAATGGCCGTTTAGGAGCAGTTGGGCGTTTTTTTCAGAAGCCCCTGAACCCATCTACATTTTATCTTATCTGTCAATGTACACAGGGTCGTTTACAGTCATTTGCAGGCAGTTGAGTTCAGGGACATTTTTTGTAACGCAATTATTTGCATTAGAACGTGTGTTTCCTGGCGTTTCAAACGCAGAAACGCGGCCGAACGTGACCAAACGTGATGAACATACATTCAGCCACGTTATAAGTTTTTTTTCTTCCATTCAAAATCAATGGTTCCCTATGGGAGCCTATTGATTTGAATGGAAGTCGCAACCGCAAGTCGGATCAGGATGATCCGACTTGCGGCGCAACTTGCACTGTGAGAATCTTGAGGGGGAACTCCACGCCAAAAATGGGGAAAAAAACTGCGTGGAGGTCCCCCCCAGGTTACAAACCAGGCCCTTCGGATCTGGTATGGAATTTGAGGGTAGCCCCACGCTGAAAAAATGGCGTGGGGTCCCCCCCAAAGTCCATACCAGACCCTTATCCGAGCATGCAGCCCGGTAGGGCAGGAAGGGGGAGGGGACGAGCGAGCGGCCCCACCCCCCCCCTGGACCATACCAGGCCACATGCCCTCAACATGGGGCCCCCCAGATCCCGGACCCCTCCCTATGTGAATGGGTATGGGGTACACTGTACCACTACCCATTCAGCCCATAAAAGGCAGTGTATGTAAATAACGACAGAAGACGTTTTGGAAAGTTTATTAAAATTCTTCATCTGTTCTTCTCTGCTCTGGTCTTCTGCTCTTTTGCTGTCCGCTCTTCTGCTCTTTTGCCCTCGGCTCTTCTCTTCTTCTTCCTCCGGTCCTCCTCCGACGATGTCTCCGGTGATTATGCCGGTCTCTGCAGCTTGTTATATAGCCATTGTGGGCGTGGGCCCCGATGACGTCATCGGGAGGCCCCGCCCCCTCGTGTCACAGGTGACGTCATACCCATTCACATACCCCATACCCATTCACATAGGGAGGGGGTCCGGGATCTGGGGGGCCCCCTTGTTAAAGGGGGGTTCCAGATTCCGATGAGCCCCCTGCCCGCAGACCCCCACAACCACCGGCCAGGGTTGTGGGCATGAGGCCCTTGACCTCATCAACATGGGGGCAAGGTGCTTTGGGGTGGGGGGTGCAGAGCTCCCCCTGCCCCAAAGCACCAACACCCCCCCCCCCCCATGTTGAGGGCATGTGGCCTGGTATTGTCCAGGGGGGGTGGGGCCGCTCGCTCATCCCCTCCCCCTTCTTGTCCTACCGGGCTGCATGCTCAGATAAGGGTCTGGTATGGATCTTGGGGGGGATCCCACGCCGTTTTTTCGCTGTGGGGCTACCCTCAAATTCCCTACCAGACCCGAAGGGCCTGGTTTGGAACCTGGGGGGACCCCCACACAGTTTTTTTCCCCATTTTTGGCGTGGAGTTCCCCCTCAAGATTCTCACAGTGCAAGTCGCGCCGCAAGTCGGATCATCCTGATCCGACTTGCGGTGCGACTTCCATTCAAATCAATATTCTCCCATAGGGAACCATTGATTTTGAATGGAGGCAGAAAAAACGCTGCTAAAAGCAACGTGGCCAAACGTGCAATAACGCAAATAGAAAAAGCTACTGAAAGCACGTTTAACAGCTGCTTTTTCCCGGCGTCAGAACTAGCTTTGCAGCACGTTTTTCTAACGTCCCGTGTACATGGAGCCTTACCCTGACCATGGGTATTTCTCTCCAGACAAGTTTACTTCAAATTAAATCAAGCACCAAAAGAAAGAGTGAGACCTTTCTGGCTCTATCCTTTTGGGAAGATTTCACTTCACTTCCTGTCTCAGAGACATGACAGGAAGCAAGAGGAACGCACAGAACAGTCCCTAGATGTAGGCGACATATTGCATACTGTACAGTCCCTAGATGTAGGTGACACATTGCACACAAAACAGTCCCTAGATGTAGGCGACATATTGCATACTGTACAGTCCCTAGATATAGGTGACATATTGCATACTGAACAGTCCCTAGATGTAGGTGACATATTGCATACTGAACAGCCCCGCAATGTAGGGACTTACAGTGTGCAATGTGTCACCTACATCTAGGAACTGTACTGTGTGCAATGTGTCACCTACATCTAGGGACATCTAGGGTGCAGTCTCCAGTCATAGGTGATACAGTGCATTACTGAGATGTAGGTGATAGTGCACACAGAACAGTCCCTAGATCACCTTGGAACTCCTGGTGTTTTGGAACTACATTTCCCATGATGCTCACCTACACTGCATAGTATCATGGGATCTGTAGTTCCAAAACATCTGGGGTGCCAAGGTTCGCCATCACTGCCCTAGATGTAGGCAACATATCGCATACAGTACAGTCCCTAGATGTAGGCAACATATCGCATACAGTACAGTCCCTAGATGTAGTTGACACACTGCACAGTCCTTAAATGTAGGCGACATATTGCATAGTCCCTCAATGTAGCAACTGTACAGTGTGCAATGTGTTCCCTACATCTAGGGACATTAAAATCTCCAACAATAGGCGATACAGTGCATTACTTAGATGTAGGCGACAGTTCACACAGAACAGTCTCTGGATATAGGTGCAGTCCGTAGATGTAGGCGACACATTGCACACAGTACAGTCCTTAGATGTAGGTGACATATTGCACACTGCACAGTCCTTAGATATAGGTGACACAATGCACACTGTGCAGTCCTTAGATATAGGTGACATATTGCACACTGTGCAGTCCTTAGATGTAGGTGACATATTGCACACTGTGCAGTCCTTAGATGTAGGTGACATATTGCACACTGTACAGTCCTTAGATGTAGGTGACCTATTCCATACTGTACAGTCCTTAGATGTAGGTGACATATTCCATACTGTACAGTCCCTAGATATAGGTGACATATTGCACACAGTACAGTCCCTAGATGTAGGTGACACATTGCACACTTTACAGTCCCTAGATGTAGGTGACATATTCCATACTGTACAGTTCTTAGATGTAGGTGACATATTGCACACAGTACAGTCCCTAGATGTAGGTGACATATTGCACACAGTACAGTCCCTAGATGTAGGTGACACATTGCACACTGTACAGTCCCTAGATGTAGGTGACATATTGCACACTGTACAGTCCCTAGATGTAGGTGACACATTGCACACTGTACAGTCCCTAGATGTAGGTGACACATTGCACACTGTACAGTCCCTAGATGTAGGTGACATATTCCATACTGTACAGTCCCTAGATGTAGGTGACATATTCCATACTGTACAGTTCTTAGATGTAGGTGACATATTGCATACTGAACAGTCCCTAGATGTAGGTGACATATTCCATACTGTACAGTTCTTAGATGTAGGTGACATATTCCATACTGTAAAGTCCCTAGATGTAGGTGACATATTCCATACTGTACAGTCCCTAGATTTAGGTGACATATTCCATACTGTACAGTCCCTAGATGTAGGTGACATATTCCATACTGTACAGTCCCTAGATTTAGGTGACATATTGCATACTGAACAGTCCCTAGATGTAGGTGACATATTCCATACTGTACAGTTCTTAGATGTAGGTGACATATTCCATACTGTAAAGTCCCTAGATGTAGGTGACATATTCCATACTGTACAGTCCCTAGATTTAGGTGACATATTCCATACTGTACAGTCCCTAGATTTAGGTGACATATTCCATACTGTACAGTCCCTAGATTTAGGTGACATATTCCATACTGTACAGTCCCTAGATTTAGGTGACATATTCCATACTGTACAGTCCCTAGATTTAGGTGACATATTCCATACTGTACAGTTCTTAGATGTAGGTGACATATTCCATACTGTACAGTCCTTAGATATAGGTGACATATTGCATATCGCACAGTCCTTAGATTTAGGTGACATATTCCATACTGTACAGTCCCTCAATGTAAGGACTGTGCAGTGTGTCACCTACATCTATGAACTGTATTGTATCACCTATGTTTAGAGAGTGCACTGTGTCACTGACGCTTAGGGACTGCACCATGGGTACTGTGTCACCCATGCACCTTCCACCATGTGATACTTTGTCACTTTAGAACTAAGATGTGAGCTGATTGCACACAGCACTGCAGACATCTAACCAGCAGACTAGAACACAAACCACTCACAGGGTTAAAGCTGATGTCTCCTCTCGCGCTCCCTGCACTCCAATCCTCACGTGTGTCAACTTCTAGTAGTCACGAGCAGTCACGTGACTTCAGCCGGGTACGGGGCGCTGTAGGGGACAAAAGAGCTATAGAGTTTAGCAGGCGTTACATCAGCCAAGTAATGATCAGAAGGGGCGTTTACATGTGAGTGCTCGGCTCCTTGTACTCCATTGTCAGGACTCTGCTAGAAATAGAGAAAATATGAGAGGTCTAGCTCAGGCTGCCATGTGAAACAATAAGCAATGTGCAGCTCCTGTAAAGATGGAGGTAATGAGGCACAGCTACCACATCCAGAGATCCTGCAGGCAGTGTCTGTGACTACAGGCTTCTCTTATAGTATAAACAGGTGCTAGCATAAATTACCATCTTTATAGAAACAAGGACTTTGTAAGGTAGTTAGTGGGGACAACAAGTCCCAGTGTGACTATTAAAGCGGAGGAAAAATCTGCTTTTTTAGTTTATACCCACAGGTAAGCCGATAATAAAGCTTACATATATGTACAGTAAATATCTCCTAACGCATTTAGGAGATATTTAGTAGCAGCCGATGACATCACTGGTACACTACGTTCTCAATGGCCGGTATGCCATCCATTGAGAGACCTGTGCCGCGGCCGTAACTCCTGCATGCATGCACGGGTGTGAAGTCATCGTGGCCTGGCCATTCAAACGGCCCGAGTCCACAAACCTGGAAGGAAGAACAGTTGAAGATGGAGGTCCTGTCAGCGGTACCGCAGTAGGGCTTCTGTCATTATGTGATACATGCTAGCACATTATGACACTATCCTGCAGGCCCCCCACCCCTTTTTTGTGAGATTTACTACAGCTTTAAAACAGCCTCTATAGGCACTTTAAATCACACATCCATTGATTAGTTACATAGTAGGTGAGGTTGAATAAAGATAATAGTCCATCCAGTTCAACCTGTGTAGGTGTGTGTGGCTGTAATCATCTCACATACCCCTGAATGTTCTGATCCTTGAGATGTACGTCTAATAGTCTTTTGAAAGCCACCATACTACCCGCAGAAACCACTTCTTGTGGTAGAGAATTCCACAATCTTGTAGCCCTAACAGTAAAGAACCCCATTGCCTGAGGTTAAAACGCTTCTCCTCTAATCGCATTGTGTGCCCCCGAGTCCTAATGCAATCCCTTCGACTGAACAGCTTTTTTTCTAAGCTGAGATCCCCATTGAGATATTTATAAATTGCTATCATGTCCCCCCTCAGGCGTCTCTTCTCCAGGGAGGATAAATCAAGCGATTGGAGACGCTCTTCATAATCAAGGTCCTCCAATCCCCTAATTAGTTTAGTTGCCCTTCTCTGTACTCTCTCCAGCTCCAACACATCCCTTCTGAGGACTGGCGACCAGAACTGGACAGAATACTCCAGATGCGGTCGGACCAGAGTTTTATAAAGTGGAAGGATTATAGTCTTATCTCTGGAAAACATCCCTTTCTTTATGCATGCTAATATTCTGCTGGCTTTGGTAGCCACCGCTTGACATTGCAAGCTGTTGCCTAGTCTATCATCAACCAAAACTCCCAGATCCTTCTCCATTTTTAATTCCCCCAAGGGTTCCCCTCCTAACGTGTATTGTGCTTTTATGTTTCTAGTCCAAAACCTTACACTTCTTCATGTTAAACCTCATTTGCCAAGTCATTGCCCACTCCGTTATTTTGTCCAGGTCATTCTGTAGGATATCTGCTTCTTGCTGTGCAGTTATTGCCCTGCCTAATTTTGTGTCATCAGCAAAAACTGATATCGAACTACTGATCCCGTCCTCAATGCTGTTTATGAATAAATTGAACAAGGTTGGTCCTAGGACTGAGCCTTGGGGGACCCCGCTTACTACCTCAGACCAGTCTGAGTATACGCTGTTTATTACCACCCTTTGGACACGCCCTTTTAGCCAGTTCCGTATCCAAGAGCAAACCCTGCTGTCGATACCTGCAGACCCTTTTTTATAAATTAAGCGCTTGTATCAAACGCCTTAGCGAAATCTAGGTACACCACATCCACTGGTTTGCCCCTATCCAGCTCACAGCTCACCTCCTCGTAGAATGTTAAGAGATTGGTTTGACAAGAATGCCCATTTGTAAACCCGTGCTGATTACTGCTGATGATGTTGTTGTCCTTAGAAAACCCTCCAGAAGTTTACATACTACTGATGTCAGACTGACCGGCCTATAATTTCCCGGTATATGCCTCTGACCCTTTTTGAATATCGGAATCATGTTTGCTTTCCTCCACTCCCCTGGTACATCTCCTGTCCTAATACTGTCCGCAAAGATCAGGAACAGTGGTCTGGATATAACCTTACTGAGTTCCTTGAGTACTCTCGGATGTACGCCATCCGGGCCTGGTGATTTGTTTGTTTTAAGTTTGTCCAGCCTTTCCCTGATTTCACCCTCTGTTAGCCATAGTGGCAAATCCTGTGTATTACTACTAACCATACAGTCATGGTCAATGTACCCCTCCATTTCCTGTGTAAATACTGACGAGAAAAAAGCATTCAGCACGGTTGCTTTTTCAGTGTCCTCCATAACCAACCTCCTATCATCGTTAATTATGTGTGCAATATGCTCTGCCATAGTTTTTTTGCTGTTGATATACTTAAAGAATTTCTTTGGGTTTTTTTTACTATCCTCCGCTATTTGTCTCTCAAAGTCTATTTTAGCCATCTTGATTTCGTGTTTACACTTCTTATTTGCCTCCTTGTATTGGTCGAAAGCCAATACTGTGCCTTCTGATTTATATTTCCTGAAGGCCAATTTTTTTCCCCTAATAAGTTTTTTAACGCTACGGTTTAGCCAGCCAGGTTTGGCTTTGTCTCTTCTAAATTTATTTCCCATAGGAATGCCCTGCAAGATGCCTTTGCTTAATATGTTCCTAAAGCATTCCCATTTTTCCTCTGTGGTCAGGGATCCCAGGGTTTGGTCCCAGTTTACCCTTCCCATCAATGAGTACAATTTTGGAAAGTCTGCCCTTCTGAAGTTAAGGGTTCTTATGTTCCCCACTTGCCTTGCTATATTGTTATTTACGCTAAATGTGATCATCCTGTGATCGCTAGAGCCCAGGTTGTCCTGGACTCCTACCTCCAGGATTAGGTCTGAGTCATTAGTGATCAATAGATCCAGGATTGCGTTTTCTCTAGTAGGAGAATCCACCAGCTGTGACATGTAATTATCCAGTAAGGTTTCCGTGAATAGACGGCCCTTATGTGAGTGTGTAGTCCCCACTCCCCAGTCAATGTCGGGATAATTGAAGTCCCCCAATATGATGACTGATCCTAGCTTTGGCACTTTACCCAAAAGTGCTAAAAATTCCAGCTCTACCTCCTCCCCTTGTTTAGGTGGCCTATAGCAAACCCCCACAATTACTTTTCCCTTTTCTCCTTCCCTATGGAGTTCTACCCATATGGATTCTAACTCCATACTCATCCCTTCCGTAATGTCACTCCTCTCAATCACCTTTACATTGTTCTTGACGTAGAGACATACCCCTCCCCCTCTTTTTCCTACTCTGTCCTTCTGGTACACCGAATACTCTTGGATATTGGCCAGCCAGTCATGTGAGGGGTCGAACCAAGTCTCCACTATTCCCACAAGGTCTATGTCCTCCTCATGTACTAACATTTCCAACTCATCCATTTTATTAGCTAGGCTCCTGGCATTAGCATATACCCCTTTTAGTTTTACGGAAGTTAAACGTGATTGGCGGTTATGTTTATTCCTGATTAGTCTGAGGTTCTCCCGCACAGACCTGCCAATTGACGTTGTGGACCTACTGTCGCTGCTGACCCTACAGCTGCCTTCAGTCCTTTGCTCCCTCCTAACTGCCTCTACTTCTGAGCCCTCCCCCCCGTCTCCTAGTTTAAAAGCCCCTCCAACTTGGTGGCCATCTTTCTCCCCAAAAGAGCTGTACCTTCCCCATTAAGGTGCAGCCCATCCTTACTAAAGAGCCGGTAGCCGACTGAGAAGTCGGCCCAGTTCTCCAGGAACCCAAACTAGCAAGAAGGAGATGCTACCAAACAAAGGAGGATGGGAAATGTAACGGAACACCTGGCACCCAGCTTGGGTGCCTCCGCCAAGATACAGTTTCCTCCACTCTGGAATCAGGTATTATAGCTGTAAATTGCACCTAAGAACTAGACGACACTAGCTTAGGTGCAAACTGGAATTGATCTTTTATTATAAATTCACATAGAATGTATACCACACAAAATCAGATAGAAGTTTGATAACATTATCCTAAACAATGCAAACTTTAAAGTGGTTGGAAAGGCTGAAGGTTTTTTACGCAGAGAGCCGGCTCAGGAGTGAGCATGAGTGCTCCCAAAGCAATCCCTTTTGTTATGGGAGCACTCAGCAAGGGGGACCTGAGAAAAGGAGGATTGGGGAGCAGATAAGTATGACATGTTTGTTATTTTTGCGTAATAAATATGTTTACTTTCCAATCACTTTAAACAGTAATATCATCAGTACATCTTTTACAGTACATATTATGAACAGCCAACAACTAACAGTGATCTAATTAACCACTAAAGGATCAGAAGGTTTTGCCCCCTTAATGACCAGGCCATTTTTTGCGATTCGGCACTGCGTTACTTTAACTTACAATTACACGGTCGTGCAACGCCGTACCCAAATAAAATTGATGTCCTTTTTTTTTTCAACAAATACAGCTTTTTTTGGAGGTATTTGATCAGCTGTGCGTTTTTTTATTTAGTGCGCTATAAACAAAAACAGAGCGAATTCAATTTTGATTATGTAATAAATAAACTTTAACCTTTAATAACAAAGAGAATTGCTGTTAAAAATAACCAGATCAACATGATTACCCACTAAAGCCTAGTATTCATTATTAGAAAATAAGACAAAAATATCTTTTTTTTTTCAAATGTTTTACCATATTGAAAATGAGAAAGCCAATAATGGTACAAAAATTATTGAACAACACCGAAAAACTTCCCACGTACTTGGCTATGTTCCAGCAAAGAATCGGAAGTGACGTATTGTGTGTGTGTGTGACTCTTCTAATCATAGTAACAATAATAAATTATAATTTTAATATTGATTAAATTTAAAAATAGTATTATTATAACTATTATTCATAACCCTTTATGTGTCGTCCAAGAGATACTGTAATCTGTATACTGGTAAACTGTATACTGCTATGATCTTATCACTATCACAGAAATTTGAGTTTATATCTCCTTAGGGCTCTTTCACACGGAGCGGACCGCATTGCGATCCGCTCCGGCACTTTTTTTTTTCACAGAGCGGATAACACTTGTGTCATCCGCTCCGTATGTCTGCATATCATCCCATCCGTTTGCGGATGATATACGGACATAATGTATGTCTATGGGCATTGCGGATGTCAGCGGATGACACCGCTGACATCCGATTTTGCATCCATTTCGTTTTTTAAACGGAACAAAAATAGGGTTCTGTTCCGTTCCAAAAAACGGAACAGAACTGAAAGGACGAAAATCGGATGTCAGCGGATGGTCATCCGCTGACATCCGCAATGCCATTGACATACATTATGTCCGTATATCATCCGCAAAAAAATAGGATGATATACGGACATGCGGAACGCCCGTGTAAAAGGGCCCTTAAAAAAACTTTTATTCTCCTGTATACAATAATTCTTTAGTGTTTACAAAAATTCTTTTCGTTGTCATCTTCTTCCATAATTATACTTTGCTTCCAATCATGAGCAGTCTTGATCATTCAATTTTTTTTAAGGAAAAATTCTGCACTGACTAAATAAAAATTATTTGTTCTGATAACTAACGAGAAAGATTTTCCAACATGTCCCTTTGAAAATTTTCATCTGATTAATCAACATCAGCGCTCAAAAACAGTATGCTAACAAACAGAAAATCAAAAATCCTTCTGAATAGAGATATTTTCATCCAATTTTCTAATAATATTTACTAGGCTTAAGACTCAAGCAGCAATATCTTACACCAACTGAATAACAGTTTACCAACCACTGTCTACCCACAAAATGGACAAAATGACCCCATATATTGTTGATGGACCGCAACAAGGGAAAATAACAAAGGGGAGGGTGGGTGGTGGAGCAGATCAAAAGATTCAAAAGAAAGGGTGAAGATAATTCAGAGGTGAGCCCAGCTGACAGACCTGAAGTCACTGCTGACACCGCCTAGTGACAGGAGAGGATTTACGGATGGACACGGGCCGAAAATGGCTGGTTCAACAGGATCTGGCCAACTTTCGGCCCGTGTGTACTGCTTCTCATCTGACAGAAGCTGGTCTCACAACCGGCTTCTGTTGAATGAGCATGCTGGAAAATGGCAATGGCCAATAGCAAGCGTTGTTTATGGTGTTCTGGCAGGGGGAGTGTCCCCCAGGCAGAACACAATAGCTCAGAGGGGAGAACACCGCACTAACGTTAGATGTGGTAGTATGGCAATCTATATTTTTTAGTTCATCCTGTCTAGCATTACATTCATTGGCTAGATGTTATCCCACCAAAAGATGGGTCACCAATCCAGTGCTCAGCTGACTAAAGAACTGCCGAAAGCTGTGGTAAATCTTTCTAGCAACATCATGTGGGGTAGGTGGGTGACAATCTCTCCGTTTTTTCCTTCTCGTTGGGCACCAAGTGTGGGTCACATAGGGGGGCTACACCAGGGGAGGTTCTTCTGGGCTATTCTAGGCACCTTGGATAGGGCCACTTGCCTTGCACATGGGGTACCTTTACTTGTGCTGTGCACCATGTACACTTGAGCAATAAACTGTAGTGTCTCTGTTGCATTTGCTGAGTCCTAACAGTTGTTGCTGTCCATGCATGTGCAGGAACCCAGGTTAACTGTTTCTCTCTGTCAAGGTCTTCCCTTGCCTTCCTGTTGGCAGCCGTCTTGGACATGTGCAGACTGCTGTCTCTTATAAACTCTGTTTGCATCATCACTTGCCTGCTGCCTGGGCGTTGGAATGATATGGATTTCTGCACAAATTGGTCATAAAATGTGATCTGATCATCATTCAAGTCACAACAGTAGACAATCACAGTCTGCTTAAACTAATAACACAAAGAATGAAATGTAGCCATGTTTTTATTGAACACACCATGTAAACATTCACAGTGCAGGTGGAAAAAGTATGTGAACCCCTAGACTAATGACATCTCCAAGAGCTAATTGGAGTGAGATGTCAGCCAACTGGAGTCCAATCAATGAGATGAGATTGGAGGTGTTGGTTACAGCTGCCCTGCCCTATAAAAAACACACACCAGTTCTGGGTTTGCTTTTCACAAGAAGCATTGCCTGATGTGAATGATTCCTCGCACAAAAGAGCTTTCAGAAGACCTATGATTAAGAATTGTTGACTTGCATAAAGCTGGAATGGGTTATAAAAGTATCTCCAAAAGCCTTGCTGTTCATCAGTCCTCGGTTGTAATGTTCTGGTACCTTTGGGTACCCTAATTACTCTTTCATAAGTGTATGCGCCCCACCATTCTCTTTTGGTAAGGTGCGCATACACCTTTAAGACTGATGCGGTCATCACTGAGCGCCGGACTGGATGGCTATTTAGATCGCCGGCTCTCACTCACATGTGTTCGTTCAAACTGCTTTGTGCCTTGATGCTAACCTGTCTTGAAGCTCTCATGCTTGCAAGCATACCTCGCTGTCGGAACCACGCTGCGCTGATCCCTGTATCCCGCTACCGAATCATCCGCTCTTGCCGAACCTCTCCTCTGCTACATTGCTATTAGTGATAAGTACCCCACAGGGGAAACCTTTATAACCTTCATACTAAAGCTTACACTATCTAGCTCTGCATACTAAGGACTATTACTACATCTGCATTATCTAAGATTGCTAGCTCTTGAGCCTACTACCACCTGTTCTTGCACTGGGTTGATCTCTCCTGTATGTCCACCTGCTACTCTGTCATCTGCTACCATACATGATTGCTAAACCTATCTGCATCCCATCTGCTACTATCTTACTTTCAAGAACATTTCCTTTCAAGTGTCTGTCATCTACCATCTCTACCCAACCTATCTCTTCAGCCTATCATCACTGTGTTACTATATACATAAGTCACTCTAGGAAACATCTTATTGAGTGTGTGTATTTACTTGCTGAATTGAGATCATCCACACATGATGAGTCATTGGGAGTTGGGATTGGTGTCTCAGTGTTTCTCTACATGACTACTGAAGTGGAATATTTCTGCAGCTGAAAATCCACATCATACATAAAACGCAGGAGCGTTACATCGGTAAGACAAATTGTCTATAAATGGAGAAAGTTCAGCACTGCTGCTACTCTCCCTAGGAGTGGCTGTCCTGTAAAGATGACTGCAAGAGCACAGCGCAGACTGCTCAATGAGGTGAAGAAGAATCCTAGAGTGTCAGCTAAAGACTTACAAAAGTCACTGTCAAATGCTAATATCCCTGTTAGTGAATCTACAATACGTAAAACACTAAAGAAGAATGGATTTCATGGGAGGATACCACAGAGGAAGCCACTGCTGTCCAAACCAAACATTGCTGCACGTTTACAGTTTGCACAAGAGCACCTGGATGTTTTACAGCAGTACTGGCAAAATATTCTGTGGACAGATGAAACCAAAGTTGAATTGTTTGGAAGAAACACACAACACTATGTGTGGCGAAAAAGAGGCACAGCACATTAACATCAAAACCTCATCCCAACTGTGAAGTATGGTGGTGGGGGCATCATGGTTTGGGGCTGCTTTGCTGCGTCAGGGCCTGGACGGATTGCTATCATCGAAGTAAAAATGAATTCACAAGTTTATCAAGACATTTTGCAGGAGAACTTAAAAAGATGGGTGTTGCAACAGGACAATAACCTAAAGCATAGAAGTAGATCAACAACAGAATGGCTTAAACAGAAGAAAATACGCCTTCTGAAGTGGCCCAGTCAGAGTCCTGACCTCAACCCAATTGAGATGCTGTGGCATGACCTCAAGAAAGCGATTCACACCAGACATCCCAAGAATATTCCAAGAATATTGCTGAACTGAAACAGTACTTTAAAGAGGAATGGTCAAGAATTACTCCTGACCATTGTGCACGTCTGATCTGCAACTACAGGAAACGTTTGGTTGAAGTTATTGCTGCCAAAGGAGGTTCAACCATTTATTACTGTAAATCCAAGGGTTCACATACTTTTTCCACCTACACTGTGAATGTTTACATGGTGTGTTCAATAAAAACATGGCAACATTTCATTCTTTGTGTGTTATTAGTTTAAGCAGACTGTGATTGTCTATTGTGACTTAGATGATGATGATCAGATCACATTTTATGACCAATTAGTGCAGAAATCCATATCATTCCAAAGGGTTCACATACTTTTTCTTGCAGCTGTATATCACTTGATGGCTTGCAGTCCTTGCCCTTGTTTTTGTGCTCCAAGGTGCATCACCACTAGCCGTCTTCTGTTCTCCGTGGTCCTCCGTGCATGACCTGGCTTGGCTGACGACTTTCCTGTCTCTCGATTCTGCATCGGCAGACGACCCCGCATCGGCAGACGATCCGCCATCGGCATACTACCCGCCTCTGGACTTGACCCCGGCTTGGATGACTACGCGCTTCTAGACTCGATTCTGGCTTGGATGACTACCCGCTTCTGGACTTGACCACGGCTTTTCCTGATTTTGCTCCTCACTCTTTCTGTGCGTTTATTGTTGTTGCCCTAATAAACTGCTTTTTTTTACTTCCATCTTTGTGTGGTCTGGTTTCCTGACACCCTCCCAGCTAGGGCTGCACCTATCTCACTAACCAGCATTTCAACCTGCTTACAAGCAGGCAGCTTGTCACCTGAAACACAAAACAGAAAGAGCCAGCAAACCTCTATCAAGAATATATTTAATTTAAAAAACAAAATGGGTGGTAGCGGTGAAAATCCCATGGGGACACTTTTCGAGCCGGTTCACACTGGGGCGACCTGTCAGGCGACCTGGTCGCCTGACAGGTCGCCTGCCATAGAGAAGCTGTGGACCCGTTCTAATAGGAGCGACACAAGTCGCTCCGACTTAGAAAAAGGGTCCGGAGCTTCTTTGGGGCGACCCGGAGCGACCTGCATAGACTTCAATTTTTTGAAGTCCGTGCCGGCCGCTCCGAGGTCGCGGTGCGAGCAGCGCACCGCGACTTGTGAGGTCGCCCCAGCAAGTCGGATCGCTCTAATGTGAACCGGCTCTTCTAGTTTTTTTCTTTCATATCCCTAATATTTTTACATCTCTACTAGCATGTGTGGTAGCCCAATACTAACTAAAAAAAAATTTTTGTTTGGATGGGGTGGGAAAAGGCTGAACCTCTGTTGCATAAAACAAACCAAGAAGGCCGTGAGACAGCTGGTCAAAGATGAAAGAATATTACATAAAAAGCCAGACAGGAATAACTCCCATAAAGGGCTGTGCTATTATCACAAATAATAAGAACCTCTTATCCAGCACCAAACGTATGTAGCTGACAACATGTAAACATGCATAGGATAAAAATACCACATACAAACAATTATTGCTCTGTGGATGCACACCCTTTCCTGCTATGCCCGGAAGCCACTGTGTGACTGGTTGTTTTTTAGTTTTTCGTTGTAGGTCCTTGTCCTTGTTGGTCCACCAGTCTGGTGTTTTTTGTCTTATGCATGTTTACATGTTGTCAGCTACATACGTTTGGTGCTGGATCAGAGGTTTTCTATTATTTGTGATAATACCACAGCCTTTATGGGAGTTATTCCTTTCTGGCTTTTAATGTAATATTTTTTCAATAAATTTGACACCTACAATTTTTACCTGTCGTCTATTTCGTCATCTTTGACCAGCTTTGGGCTGTGAGCTGTCTCACGGCCTTCTTGGTTTGTTTTTTGGTCATTTTTGGTCCATTGATGAACACAAAAATCCCTCCTGAGATGTGTGCAAACCTGGTAACCAACTACAAGAAATGTCTTACCTCTGTGCTTGCCAACAAGGGTTTCTCCACCAAGTACTAAGTCATGTTTTGCTTGGGGATCAACTTACTTATTATACTCACTGAACTTCAACTTAATTTATAGCATTCGTTTTATGTGTTTTTTTCTGGATTTTTGGTTGATACTCTGTCTCTATCATTTAAAATGCACTTATGATAAAAAAGTTAGGCCCCTCATTTGTTTGTACTGTGTGACAAGGTATTATTGTTCAATCATGAAGTTTCACATCCTTGGTTTCTTTCTGAACCTCTGTTGCATTCCTGCCCTGGTGACTCCCACCCCCCTCATTTCCTGTTCTGTTGTCACAGACATAAAACGTGAGGTGAATCCCCCCACTGGAGTCTCAGACATCAATAAAAACACCACTGGATCCAACCTCTACCAAAAGTATGGCTTAAGGGGCTGAATCACACTTTTGAGGTGCATTGTGGTAATGTGCACATTACATGCATCAGTGCATTGTAGGTAAATTCAAATTGAAAAACACATTAGACAACACACCTGCGTTGCAGTGCACCATAATACATGATATCATAGTACTGTGCGTTATCATGTGCTCTGTTTTTTTTTTTGCCAGTTCTGGTGGAATAATAGCACGTTAATTTGAATAGCCTGCCTTAACGCAAAAAATCATTAACATGCAATATAAAAGAAAATGCGAGTTCAGCAATTGCACAATGCACCAAAATTGCAGAGTGTGACTGTGCCCTAAAAAATAAGTTCCCATTAAAAAAATGAATACAGACCTCCTCTTTACCTTCGCACACATGCCTTGCAGCCCGATAGACTGTTATTTATTCCCATCATCCTTTAGGTTAACGGGAGAGGCAGGATTCAATTGCAACGGAATTCCAGGATGGCCTCCAGTAGGTTATGCTTGTAAAGTTAGTGTTTTATTTTGGAGGGGGGGGTGGTCTTTATTTTTATGCATACAAAGAAATTTCCCCTTGTGGAGTGGGACTATAAATGCCGCTAGACACTGTGTATTGCATAAAAAGTATATCTTTATTAAATTACAAATTCAAAACAAACGATACAAGACAAAAATATTGAAAGAACTCAAAAACACATACAGGGTATTAAAATATGCATGCATTTGACAGACCATATACCGAACCAAGATGAGGACGCTCAGGTGTACAGGGCGATCATGGAACCGGAACCGACCCTACGCGTTTCGGGCATAGATACAGCCCTTCTTCAGGGGTCACCCAAAGTTCCAGATAAAGCACCTAGTATATCTAGGAAAGCAAGACGTTTTAGTATATTGTAAAATAGATATCTGTACGTCTGTACATCCATAAACAGGCAATTATATACTTGTCTTATAATGTGAGCTTTATGCTAATCAACCTACCCTTTGCGTCCAACCAATGGATTGGATCGGTCTGTCAGATTAAAAACGGTATTGCTACCGTATGGAGGGATGCCCAAGTTTCCCAAGGCCCGTTCAGGGCAAAGAGATCCGTGAGAGTATGAAAAAGATAGCAGTAGCTGCCCAGAGGGACCAACAGGGCACCACGGTGACCGGTCAGTGTGTGGCTCACCATGGACCGCTCACATATAGGGAATACGTTTGTTTGTCATACCTAATGCAAAAATATGAAAATACAAGACACAAGGGTTGTAATGACCAGGGGTAAGGATTTACCTATAAATTGGTCGCAGATCCCTTTAGAACCGGAGAATAGGGACATTTACCTTTAGTATATGAAGTGAATGAGACCGCAGAGGGTCAAAATGAAGTAGATGTAGTAACGGTCTTGTATTGACGTGGTCAGAGTAGATGTTATGTCTGAAAAGATTGAGGGGGTACGGAGACTGTTAAAAGCCCCATTAGGTTGAAGAAATGCAGTGTCAAGAAAATACAGTGACACCGGGATCCCAAAATAGTGCAAAAAAACAAGAAATCCGTGCACCCAGCAGAGTGGTGCCGGAAAGTGAAAAGTTGAGGTGGAAGTGAATTCGTTTTTGCAGATCCAGTATAATATACAGAAAATGGAAGACACGGACGCACAACTGCCCATATTTGTCCTTAATATATATTATCATGCCAACATGATCCAGACGTACATAAAGTACCCTAGGGTGTCCATAGTGATGTCTGTCACCGAAACATGACATGACCACTGTAAGTAATTCAAAAGTGGGTTTGCGGCAGTGTGTGTACATGTCCACATAGAAAAAAGATGCTATATACCAGTGTAATAGTAACAGACTCATACATTTGTATTATACAAAAACATAAGGGAGGAGGTGTGCTTCCCAGGAAAGAGGGAGAAAGTGGGATGGTAATTAAAGGATCCATAGTTGCAACCCATGTGGATCCTATAATACATAACACTAGTGACCAACGTGCACAGATATGATATAAGGAGCGTGATGGTGTGAGTCCATATAGGTAGAAAAATAGCGTGCAACAAAAAGGTAGAGACCCTATGTACTTACCTGTCCCTGGGTGTCTATGGGCTTGGCATCCTCTGCGGATAGCCATTAGCCCGGACTGTTTAAGAGGCATCGTATAGATGCCGGCGCCTGCGCAGTAGGGGTGTATGGCGTCATGTGATACGGCCTGAGAGCCAATCCGGTCATCCGCCCGAGGAGTGCGGGCCCCGCCCATCCTGGAAGGAGAGGCCGGGTCAGCGCTCCACGGGCACCGACGCGGGAAACCAGCTACTCCGGAAGAGAGCTGGTGTAAGTGGGGAGCCACCACAGAGGGCGCCCCCTACCCGCGCCGGGGGAGCCTGCAGTCACCAAAGAGCAGCCACTAAAGTAAAACCAGCAGACGGCTGGTAATGAGAAAAGAGAGATAAGAAGACGTAACAAAGGAAGATGAGAAATGAAAGGAGAAACAGAAAAGTGGAAGAGAAAAAGGGAAAAGAAGGGAACAAGGAAAGAAAGCCCTGGGGAACAGGACAATAGAACAATATGACAAGAATTGTAAAAAATTCTGAAAACTGGGGGGGAAAAAGATGAATCCAAAATCTATTGCCCCCTGGTGGTGATTCTCTAAGGGATATTATATCCCGTAGAGAAAATTGGTTCAAGGGGGAAAGAGACAAACCGAAGGAAAATTACTATAAAAGACAAAGAGTCTTGACGCTCAATTTGAGCAAAAAAGAAAAAAAGGGGAATATTAGGGATAAAGCCCAAGCAAAAGGGGAGCGGGGGGTTTTCATCACAGTGGGCCGATATTGGTCTCTCAATTGCATGTAACAACCAATATACAGTATGTAGACATAACATATAGTTAACAGAGCCGTATTTCCACATCACATGCTAGACGAAAAAGGTCCATAAGGCACCATATATAGCATTATACGTACACAATGCATATGACCATATAGAAGCATATTAAGACATTCACCAGAAGTATGGCATATTGTATTGGCAGACCTGCTATACATGTATAATACATAACCAGGCAGTTCAGGCAGATATATATACAGATAATGTGTACAACATGAACATATCTATGAAGTGATCTGCCTATATACCCCTGTATCCCCCTAAAAAAGGATAGGACTAACAGGTGGAATATAATATCTCCCCTTGATGGTTATAAAATCTCTATAATGTGGGGTGTAAGGATGGCCAGGGGTTACTTCATTTGTGAATGTACATAGCTGGCTATCCGCAGATTTAATGTAGAACCTACTGATTTCAATGGTATGTATATTAGTAATGCAGAACCAACCTAGCACTGGGCCTCCCATATATATGCTGTATCATAAACATAATCTCTGAGCTTTCAAGGTTGGATGAAGCTATTGATTTGATAAGACACGAAGACATCTAACTGGGCGATCTGTCTAAAGTTTGATAGCCCCGACCCAATGATGGGGGGAGTGGAGGTGGTCATTGAGAAGTTGTGATTGCTCATCTCTCACCAGCAGTGAAGGTATAGCCTAAATTAGGGGGGGGGGGGGGACAGAAGACGTTTGATTATTGTTCCCAGCCACCTTAGGAGAAACCCTCCAAAAATGGCCTGAAACTAACTACATCGTTCAGGCCCGGGGCTGTGGTGGCATTCAAGTCTAGGATCCAACGTGTTTCTCGCTGTAGAAGGGTCTTATTCCAGTCCCCACCACGGGGACTGGGGTGGACCCTATCCAGAGCCAGAAACTTTGGTACCGGGGGAATACCTGTGTGCATATCCCGTACATGTCTACCGAGAGGTAGATCGGGGTCTCGTTTTTGCATACTCAGTACGTGTCGGTAAATACGCTTGTGAAAGGGTAGTTGGGTTTATCCTACGTAATAGGACCCGCAGGGGCAGGAAAGCAGGTACACTACCCCCGCCGTTTTACTTTTTTTATTTTTATGCATACACATCCTTTATATATAAAAGGAACCAACGGAATTCCAGGGTGGAAGTTAGTGGGGTTTTTTTTTGGGGGGGGGGTGGTCTTTATGCATACACATCCTTTATATATAAAAGGAACCAATGTGCATTTTTCATGCAAGATAATACATACTATGGACTTGACTTTAAGGCTGCATTCACATCTCTGCATCGAGTAAGTGCGCATTTTTTGGCCTACACCCATATGGCAACCTAAATGATTGCCATCAAAGTGTCAATGAACTCCAGCTTTACCTTAACGTAGTGATAAATGCTTAGTTGTTTTTTTTTTTGTTTTTTTTTGAGGGGGGGGGGGGGTTTACAAAAAGGCTCTTTAAGTAAGTTGTGGTACATGATGTTGTTTTTTAGTCTTTGTCAAAACACCTACAAAAACGGCATTTCATCACCTCTGACTCCAGATCAGGTAAGGTAGATAAACACATGCCCTGTGTAACTCACAACCGCCACAAGAACACAGCCACTGCTCCCAGTTTGCAGCTGTGCAAGTGTAGGTGCACATCTCCGAACGCAGACAGTGTGTGTTTGGGGCCATGAATCCCCACAATTGTTAAATTGGGAGCAGCAGCTGTGTCCATGCAGCCACTGTAAAATACAGAAATGTCTCTCTTGAGGTTATTCCACAGCATCTCTATGGGGTTAAGGTCTGTGCTCTGACTGGGCCACTCCAAAAGCCACATTTTCTTTTTATGAAGTCAGTCTATGGTAGATTTATTTTGATGTTTAGGGTCATTGTTCTGCTGCATAACCCAACTTGTACTAAGCTTCAGCGGGTGAACAGCAACCCTGACATGATTCTGTAGGGTATTTTGGTACACTTGGGAATTAATTTTCCCCTTGGTGATGGCAAGTGGTCCAGGCCCTGAGGCAGCGAAGAGAGCTCACATCATGATGTTCCCTCCACTATACTTCACTGTTGGGGTGATGTTTTTTATGTTGGTAAGCTGTGCCATACATAGTGCTAAGTATTCTTCCAGAAAATTACAATTTTGTTTCATTAGTCCATAAAACATTATCTAAGGAGCATTGAGGTTTGCCAAGGTGCTCTTTAGCAAACTTCAGGAACACAGCAATTTTTTTATTCAATGGTGTTCAAGCATGAACATCAAAAACCAAACAAAATTCCCAGCTCAACTTACTGAACAGCCTGCAACCAACCAAATTATCCTGTCTAACAGTATCCATTAAAAACAGGGGTTTAGTTTGCACACATTTACAACTACATGTGTGTAAGCTGCAGAGCCACTTCTTGGCACCCCAGTATTATCTGCAGTTCTAGCTCTAAATTTTGAAAGCCTCCATAGTAGAAGCACATGCATTATAATGGATAGTCAGAGGGCAGGTGAGCCTGGAGGGGGCGCACCCCTCCTTTAAAGGCACCGGGGCACACTGGACACCCAGCATATAGAACAATGGCCCTCACTTATAATTGGCCTTTGCAGCAAGGAGCAAATGGAAGGGCGATGCATTTCAAACAAAAACAAAATTTCTCAGTCTAACAGTATGCATTAAAGTGATTGTAAAGTCTCATTTTTTTTTAGTTAAAAATAACAAACATGTCATGCTTACCTGCCCTATGTAGTCCTTCTCTTCTCGGGTCCCTCTTTGGTGCTCCTGGCCCCTCCCTACTGTTGAGTGCCGCTACAGCAAGCAGCTTGCTATGGTAAAATGACCAGATTTTTAAAAATGTAATCCAGGGACATATTTATTTATTTTTATTTTTTATTGGAAAATAGTAAACTATTTTATAAGCATATATGCAGTGCATATGGTATGTGTTTATGGAATGATTGTATTTTTAATACATTATTTCTCATATTTCGTCCATGAGATAAGAAAATTATACTTCTTAGAATTTTTAGGGATATGACTACCAAATGTTAAAAAGATAAGATAGAGTAAAAATGTTTCAATGCATATTTTGTATTTTATTCTTACCAAATGTACAGAGTGCAGAATTCAGGGGTGCGCTATGTACAGAGTGCAGAGTTTAGGGGTGCACAACATTACAAAGTGCAGAGTTCAGGCATGCCCAACATTAAGGGTGTTAATGGGTGCGCTATATACAGAGTTTAGGAGTGCAGGGTTCAATAGTGCGCTACGTATACAATGCAAAGGTCAGGAATGCACTACTACGTTCACAGTGCAGAGATCAGGAGTACTCTACGTACACAGTGCAGAGATCAGGAGTGCACTGCATACACAGTGCAGAGATCAGGAATGTGCTAAGTACACAGTGCAGAAATCAGGAGTGTGCTGCATTCAGAGTTCAGGAGCATGCTATGTACACAGTGCAGGGTTCAGGAGCACGCTATGTACAGAGTGTAGCATTCAGGCATGCACTACATAGAGTGCAGAATTGCGAATTAGCTGATTCTCTTGAAAAGATTGCATTTGGTGACGGTACTGACCACCAAACTCAATATGGGATATAATTTACATTAACATAAAAAGAGAGATTTGGAAAAAAAAAAAAAAAAGAAGAGAGAGATAGTACAGAGAGAAAGTTCACATTACTTTTATTGAGATTCAGGTCTCTTGCACACAGGTGGCTGAGCCCATTCAGGGTAATTGCAGCTCACTGACATGAATAGTTGTATGCTACTGTACTCATGTTTATGATCACTGTATAGAGTAATTCAGCAGCACACAACTATTCATATCAGTGACGGGCTGTATACTGCACCTTGGCTGCAATTACACTGAATGGGCTTAGCCACCTGAGTGCAAGAGCTCTGGCCTAATGGCATGGATGGAGGGATGGTTGGTTGAAGAAAAGGAGGGAGAAATAGATGGAGGGAGTGATGGATGGATGGGAGGAGAGATGGATGGAGCAAGGGATGGTTGGATGTTTGGATGGATGTGGGAGGGACGGATGGTTAGATGGATAGAACAAGAGATGGTTGGTTGGATGGATGGAGAGATGGATGGAGGGAGGGGTGGTTGAATGGATAGATGGAGGGAGGGATAGCTAGATAGAGGGAGGAATGGATGGAGGAGGGATGGTTGGATAGATGGAGGGGTGGATGAGGGAGGGATGGTTGGAAGAATGGAGGCAGGGATTGATAGTTGGATGGATGGATTGAGGGAGGGATGGATGGAGGGAGGTATGGTTAAATATAGGGAGGGAAAGATGGATGGAGGGAGGGATGGATGGAGGATAGAGGATGGATGAATGGAGGGAGGGATGGTTGGATAGAGGTATGGATAGAGGGAGGTAGGGAGGGATGGATGGATGGAAGAAGGGATAGCGGGATGGATGGAGAGAAGGATGGATGGACAGAAGGAGGAATGGATGGGTGGTGGATGGAGGGAGGGATGGATGGAGAGAGGGATGGCTGAAGGGAGGGATAGAAGACACAGACATCCCGTCCTGGTGCTGCTCTTCTAACTTTCTGTATCACGCACTGTAAAAATTGCCTCTGCTCTCTCATTGCTAGTAGAAGCTGTTTCTTTAGAATCACGGGCCCACTGCAGAGGCTGAGAAATGATCCCTCTGCCTTTCGTAATCCATCCTCCATAGGAGGCTGTGTTCTCTCCACTCCTCTCCTGTCCTATTGATCTGCCAACACCTCCTCCTAATACAGCTTAGCTTAGAAGTCAAATCAGGCGGGCTGAGGAAGAGGGCGGGTACAATGCGTTCTCATTGGCTGATGAAGCTGCAGAGAGGCTGTATATCAATCTGCCTCTGAAATCAGACTGCTGTGTCCAACTAAAGATTATCGGCCTCTGTGGATGGAGTAGCTGTACCCCTCCACAGGAAAAAAAAGAGTCCCAAGCTTTCTGGCATCAATAGAGGATATGCAGGTACAACAAAAGAAAAAGTTGTGACATATGCAAGTAGTGGCATCTGAATGTTGGGAGTGCTTTGAGGATGCTTAAAGAATTTTTGGGGGTGCAATGTCCTCTGTCCAGGGACTGTCCCAAAAACCGGAGACATCGGATCACCCTATGCTATGGGGGCACCCGAGCCGAGACACAGCTTCCTGTCTCCATTTAGACATTGAGCCAGGACCCAGCCCCTCCCCCATTCTCTCTTCATTGGCTGACAGACTTTGATTGACAGCTGAGAGAGCCAATGGCGCTACGCTGCTGTTTCACCCAATAAGGAGAGGAGTCCTAGGCACCCTAGACACTCCTGCAATATTGCTGGATCCCATGGTTGTAGGAAAGAAAATCGCTCCATCCATGGCCAGCCTTAATGTTCTGCCTTATGTCATGACTTCATGTCACTTCCTCGATGTCATCCATTCACAATGTTTTTCTCTCTTTCTTTACCTTTTTACTTTCCACAATAGCTTAAACTCTTCTGGGAAGGCCGTCCACAAGGTTTGGGAGTGTGTCTATGGGAATGTTTGACCATTCTTCCAGAAGTGCATTTGTGAGGCCTGGCTTGCAGTCTCCACTCTAATTCATCCCAAAGGTGTTTTATTGGGTTGAGGTCAGGACTGTGCAGGCTAATCAAGTTCCTCCACCCCAAACTCACTCATCCGTGTCTTTTATGGACCTTGTTTTGTGCACTGGTCCAAATCATTTGGTGGAGGGGGATTTATAGTATGGGGTTGTATTTCAGGGGTTGGGCTTGGCCCCTTAGTTCCAGTGAAATGAACTCTTAAGGCATCAGTCAGCATACTAAGACATTTTGGACAATTTAATGCTCCCAACTTTGTGGAAACAGTTTGGGGATGGCCCCTTCCTTTTCCAACATGATTTTTGCACCAGTGCACAAAGCAAAATCCATAAAGATTAGAAAATGGATTAGCAAGTTTGGGGTGGAGGAACTAGAATGGCCTGCACAGAGTCCTGACCTCAACCAGAACACCTTTGGGATGAATAAGAGCGGAGACTGGGAGCCAGGCCTTCTTGTCCAATATCAGTGCCTGACCTCACAAATGTGCTTCTGGAAGAATGGTCAAACATTACCATAGACACACTCCTAAACCTTGTGGACAGCCTTCTCTGAAGAGTTGAAGCTGTTATAGCTGCAAAGGGTGGTCCAACTCAATATTGAACCCTACAGACTTAGGCTGAGATGCCATTAAAGTTCATGTGCATGTAAAGGCAGGCGTTGCAATACTTTTGACAATATAGTGTATCTTGACCTCTTTGCATCAACACATTCAATATTGAACAATAATAATGTTTAGTGCATGTATAAGAAAGAACATAGGTTTGCACATCTTGGCATAAGACTTAATTGGTCCTTCCAATGCCCAGTGTTTGTATACAGTGTATGACCTCATAACCTGGTGCACCACTAAACCATAGGTTAAAAAAGCACTAATCCATATGATGATTGGTTTATCCCAGTTTCAGGGTTAACTTCAAACAACAGTGAAAAAGGTATTGATGCCATGCAGTGATAATTCTAATGTCACAGGTATCTCCAAATAAACTTAGCATTAACAAATGCAGATATAAATTCTGAAGAGTGAGGTCCACTAGATGTGACCCAACTATGAAATACAGTGTCCACAGTCCAAGACTTCACTATGGAAGTCTAAAAGAATATACTTAACTGCGAATTGCACCACGGATTTCCAAAGATCATATTGATTGCTCAGAGAAAGAGGTTCACTTGCTATTGTCTATTAAAATCACTAGACATAATAAGACTTGAATCATCAGTTGTAACAGTTGTAAGGAAAGAACTTTGAACTCCCTTGGCTAATAAATCTGAATGAGCTTATATTTTGTACAATAATTCATCTTTTTGAGGGTGCATGTCGTGATAGTTTTTCCTTAACCGCTTGCCGACCGCCGCAAGTAGATATACTGCGGCTGTCAGCCCCGGCCAGGCAAAGTGACGTATATATACGTCACTAGCCTGTGACCGGTTTTTGTGAGCCAATAGCGGGCGTGCGCCCGCCGCGGCTCGTTCACGGAGGAGTCTGTGCATGTGACCGGCGGACCCGATGTCTGCCGGTCACACTACGATTGTCGGTAGAGCGGGAGAAAGGCGCGCGGCTTATGTAAACAAGCCGCCTGTCATTCTCCCCTGTGTAAAAATGGAGATCAGACGGTTCTACTATGTAGAACCGTTGATCTCTGTTTTTACAATAGGAGACCTGTCCCACCACAGTTAGAAACACGCCCCTAGGACACACTTAACCCCTCCCTCTCCAATACAGTTAACCCCTTCCCTGCCAGTGTCATTTTTACAGTAACAGTGCATATTTATAGCACTGATTACTGCAGTAATGTCACTGGTAACCCCAATAGTGTCAAAAATGTCAGTCAAGGGTCCGATCTGTCCGCCGCAATGTCGCAGTCCCGCAAAAAAAAAGCAGATCGCCGCCATTACTCGTTAAAAAAAAAAACACCAAAAATGACAAAAATCTTTCCCTTTGTTAGTAAACGCGATAACTTTTGCGCAAACCAATCAAAATACGCTTTTTTGCGATTTTTTTTTTACCAAACATATGTAGCATAAAACAAATTGGCCGAAAATGTTAAAAAATTTTGATTTTTACATTTTTTTTGTGAATTTCATATAAAAAAATGTGAAAAATATTGTTATTTTTGCAAAATTTACGCGTTTTTTTTTGTTTATAGCGCATGATCAAAAAATTGCACAGGTGATCAAATACCACCAAAAGAAAGCTCTGTTTGTGGGAAAAAAAGGACGTGGAAATTCGTTTAGGTACAGCGTCGCACGACCGTGCAATTGTCCGTTAAAGTCACGCAGTAGAAAAAAATCGCAAAAAAAAAACCCTGGTCGGAATGGGGGTAAAATCTTCTGGGGCTTAAGTGGTTAATATTTAATTTTGTTCTTTATATAGTTCTTTATATAGCTGTCCATAGCAGTCCATTATTGCAGTCCATTATTAACAGTAGTCTTT
Source organism: Pelophylax lessonae (assembly GCF_965119305.1). NCBI lineage: Eukaryota > Metazoa > Chordata > Amphibia > Anura > Ranidae > Pelophylax > Pelophylax lessonae. Next base: position 145,592,882 of record NC_138769.1, on the reverse strand, counting down.
CTGTTATATAAACAAGCATTTATATATTTTAACCTATTGCCCCAAAAAGGCAGAGCTTGACAATCTTGAAGTGTTAGCAAGAAATGAAGCTTACTGATCCATGATTTTATCTGACACCACTTTTCTACGATGCCATACATTCTATTCAGGAGTCATCTTGTCAGTCATTGCTGCCATATTTGAAGTTGTCTGCAATTTATTGAAGCAGAACAATGATTAGTACCTGCGTGTGCTAAATTTGTGCCTCTACATGGATTTGAAGGGTGAGAGCTCTCAAACCAGTAAGTGTTATGCTTAATACACCAGCTTCTTACACAAAGACCTTATGGTAAAATAAATTATCAAAAATAAATTAAAGATTCATTTAAAATCTTTCTGGCAAAATCCTGTCTAGACTTACAAGTAAACTAGTAAAAAAAAATACTTGGATAATTTCCCCTACACAAAGGATATACCTCTCGTGTCCGTCTGCTAGTCACATAAAGCTGCTTAACATTCTGTTAATAAAACCCCTGGTGCTGAACTTCTGTTCCAACGTCTGCCACTCTCAGCTTGACCAGTGGCTATTACAGTGCTGACTGCTACCACCAATTAAACCTGGGTAAGCAAATGAATCTATACCAATTTAACCTGAATATATAATATATGCTTTATTGCCAATGTCCACCATCAGGAATTTTAAAACATATTTAAAAAAAGAAAAATAAAATAAAATATTCATACGAATTGAAAGCTAGTAAAATATTTATGTTAAATGAAATTGTGTATAAAAATTGCTTTAGATTTAACTAGAATTTTTTTATCTATCTATGGGAAAAAACAATTCCCTAGATACTGTATGCAATTTCTGAGATTACAGGTAATTTCTTTAGTGATACAAAATAATAATTGCTTTCTTAAATAAATGCTTTCTCTGCATTCATCTATAGAAGGGGTCTCCAAGTTACGGCCTGCAGGCCACATCCGACCCAAGACTAGATTTATCTAGGGTCAGTGGGGTGTCCTTAGAGAGGATTTACAGTCCCCCCCCCCAAAAAAAAAAAGTCAGTAGCTACAAATACTGTAGCTGCTGACTTTTAATATAAGGAAACTTACCTGCCCCTCGATCCAGCGCTGTCCTCACTCAAGCTGATTCTTCAGTTGGCTTTGAGTGCAAGCGCCAGCATCTTCATTGAGAGAACTGCACTTTCCTTTGGTCCCGCAGTCTTTTGGGACCTGTGATGTGTCCCAGAAGTTTACAAGGGAAGGAGGGGAGGCTGATCTTCCTCTCAGATCACCGAAGTGAAGGAGTGGGTACCTGTCAAAAATCACAGACGCCCCTCAACAAAAAAAAAATGTAAACGAGGAGGTGAGGAGGAGGAGGAGGAGAGCAGGACTTCCCATTTTGGGTGAAGTTCTGCTTTAATGTGCACAGTTTGAGAATTAGAGCTGAACACCAGCTTTTGTTACATGTTAGATTGGGGGGTGGGGGTTATAGTGGGAACCATAGACAGCTACTACTGACCTTAAAGCTGAACTCCAGCTTTAGTTACACTTTACACAGTTCGTTTTGGGCCAAGATGGCACAAACAAACTATGTCCCTCACTAACCTGTGAGGCCGCTGGATGTACTTTATAAACTATATGTAGCTCAGGCTACATACAGCATACAGCACTGTGATCTGGGTGCCAGCCGAAACCGTCCTGTCTCATACTTGGAACACAATAGAGTCTGAGCGTGCGCTCAGCCATTCATAGAAAGCAATGTATTCTAGCAATGAATGCAAAGCTTCCTCTGATTGGAGTCAGAGGTTGTGACATCATCAGCCCGCCTCTCTGACTCAGCCAGTTAAAGGAAGCTTTGTAATCATTGCTAGAATACATCTCTTTCTATAAATGGCTGTGCAAATAGACTCGATTGTGTTCATAGTATGAGACAGGAAGTTTTTGGCTCGAACCTGGAACACAGTGCTGTATGCTGTATGTAGCCTTAGCTACATACAGTTTATACAGCACATCTGTTAGTTAGCTTGGCCCAACAAACTGTAAAGTGTAACAAAAGGTGGAGTTCAGCTTTAAAGTCAGAAGTAGCTGCCTATGGTCCCCACTATAACCACCCCTCATTTGATTTAGGGGGGGACTCATGAAATGGAGGGGCTCTAAAGGGGACCCGGACAAAAGGAGGACTTGATTGGAACCCTGATGTAAGGGATGGGGACTGATTGGGATTTTTTAAGGCTGGGAATATTTGTAAAATTTACAATTTGGCTCTAATACTGAAAGGTTTGAGCAGTATAGTTTATGCCCTTGTTTAGAGGATGTTTTCTCTATCTGAAAAACACAGAGTTATAAGCTCAAAACAAGGTGTACGAGTCTTTGGTTAAATTGTTAGAAAATAGTAAAGATTGAGGGGACAATTTGTTTATATTTATCAAATTTGTGGATTTTTAAAATGGACATGCTTTTAAAGCTGAACTCTAGCCAAAAAAGGACATATGTACTGTAAAAATAAATCCACGCTAATGAAGTGTGTCCCATGTATCTAGGCTGCAGCAATATGCACAACTCCGACTCTCACTTATCCCCATATAATGTAGTCAGCACCAAATGTCCAGCACTGAGTACTCAAAGCACACTGAATTGCTTGTTCTCCAGTTCCTTTATGCAGTGAAGGTCTTGCATTTTTAATGAATGCAAGGCACATTCTGGGATTTGAGGAAGGAAGACTGTGACATTCATCCACCCCTCCTCCAATCACAGAGCACTTTGCATTAATTTCCCCTATGTTGGAATATTTTTGTGTACCAGTGGTTTAATTCTCTCTAGTTGACCACACATGGAGCCCACACACTAGTAAAAATTCATCTGTTCCCTTCTGGACTGGCCAAAGTTTGATCAGTGTATGGCCAGCTTTATTTAGCATTATTTTCAATTGAGTTTCTTGCTTTCCTATCCAGACTAAATCTCCCCTCCAATTCTTTCCCTTTTCTGGAAAAGCACAGATCCAGCATGTGCATACTTGACAGGTATTAGAGCAGGCGGCCCGGAACCTCAGGCAATGCAGCCCACTGGCCCCTGACAATTTTTTTTTTGCTGGGGAGGAAGGAAGTCAGGTCGGAGGCACAGCCACAGCAGCTTCCAACTAACGGTAGGCAGAGGCTGCCTCAGAGGGGGGAGGGGAGCATGTGCAGTGTTTCTGACTCCTACCACCATGACCACTTCAAATCACTGAAGTGGTCATGGTGGTTAGAGTGTTCCTTTATTATCGCTCAGAAGAAGTAAACCTCTGTATACTGATTCCATTTTCTTTGATCATCCTCTAGTTGTGTTAAATTAGTGCCGGGGGCGCGGCGGCATTTTATTACTTATATACCTTAACTATAGTATATATTTAATATGCGGCCCGAGAAAATTTCTCTACACTTAATGTGGCCCAGAGAAGCCAAAAGGTTGGACACCCATGTATTAGAGCAAGGCACTTAGATATATAATTTCATATTTAAAAAGGGGTAGCATTTTTATATGCTATAAGTAGTGTGCAAACTATCGCTGAACTGTATATTAAGTCATTTTGAAGCATGGAGAAAGAATAATTACAGAAAAAGGTTAAATTGTGAATTTTTCTTTGGTTATTGTTAACTGGATTCATGTAGATATTTAATAGATTTACAAATACAAAATCAATTTATTTTTAAATCTCCTGTTCATATACCTCGTGTGGTTGATATACACTGATAACTATGCAAATGCTGTGTTTTGTATGGACATTTGATATACTGGCACTGTTTTTTTTTTTTTTCTTTTTGATGTTTCTGTTTTAAAAGAAAATGACTTCTGTATTTTCTCTTAATATTCATTGTATATATTGTTTTGAATGTACAATAAAGTTTACCTTAAAAAAAAAAATTATATTTTTGCAATCCAATACAGCTGGTTTCTTACCTTTTTGTTTTGTACATTGCCTACAGCCTTTTATCCTTAAAAGAAACAGTGAAACTAATGGACTAAACTGTAATGCTGAACCCATCCATCCTCCTGCAGTAAGGGATGGTGAACATCTGAAAAGAACAGGTGGGGGCTGAAAGTTGGCCAAAAACTCACTCTGCTCAGTGTCTCCCAGAAGAATGATATTTGGCAATCTCTAGTTGGAGATCCTAAATGAGTCATTTGAATCAGCTCTCAGCCTAATGCACCTCAAGCCATCATGCCCCAGTGCTGCCTCATTTCACCACTGTACCAGCCAGATCTCACAGAACCAGATGTTACTGCTTCTTCCAGGTAAGCTGGCTGGATTGCTGCATTCAAAAATTTAAAATTTTACATCAGAGTGTATAGAATGTTGAAGAAATTGTAGCAAATATTAAACATCATCCGGACGACTTTTCTGTAAAAACTATGAAAATATTTTCCACATCAGTTACCCAAAATTTGTGGTTATAGTCCACTTTTACAAGTCACAGCTTTGAAATCAGGCTTGTAATTGTGTGTCTGCTCTGTATGCTAATTATTTTTTTAGATGAGCTTACAGGAGGAAAAGAGCACAAAGGACTGGAACCACCAATGGGGTAATGCTCGTTGGGAATTTGAATTATAGTTCAGAAGAATGGCAGTGGCACCGGCACCGACACTGAAAAGGATTGTCATCTTCCTTGGGAAGCAATATAATAAATTAGGGAGGGCAGATAATAGGAGTATCAGCATTCTTTAAAAAAATCTTTGGCAAGTTTAACATTTAATTCATATGTGTTTCTACAGTATGTTTTATATTTTAGCTGGAGCTGAGCTTTAACATGGCAAGATTTCAAACACATTTAGATATTCTGTATTTTAAAGTACATTGTAGAGTATTTCACAATGTAGTTGGCTTACAATACATAATAAATACACTACTCTAGCATGCCAGTGAGTACTGGACAGAAAACTGAAATGGGAAAACCTTTGGCTATAGCCTCTCTGCTGCTGACTGGCAGTCATATGCCTGGAGGTACCATATGCCAGCGGATACCCCCTCCACTGATCAGCTATTTAAATATCACCACTGAGCAGCTCTGAGGCTACTACCAGATTTTCCTCAGGACAACACAAACTGACCTTGGAAACCAATTTACCTTCAAAATGTTTTGAAAGCCAGACTATGTCATGACACAGAGAAAGCAATTTTAAGTGAATTGAAACTATTAGTCCCCTGAAAAAAACAATATTAAATGTGGATGAGCTATGGGGTCGATTTACTAAAACTGGAGAGTGCAAAATCTGGTGCAGCTCTGCTTAGAAAGCAATCAGCTTCCATTTTTTTTTTGTCAAAGCTTAATTGAACAAGCTGAAGTTAGAAGCAGATTGGCTCCCATGCAGAGCTACACCAGATTTTGCACTCTCCAGTTTTAGTAAATCAACCCTTAAGTGTTTCTGAACTATAGAGCTAGAGGTCACATATTGTGCACATTTAAAGAATATGTAAACCCAACATTTTATATTCCTAATATGTGCCCGCTGTACCATGTACCTGTATGAAAAAGTATCCTGTTCTCTTTGTATTGCCTCCTTTGTGTTAAATCCCTGGTGTTTCTGTCAGTCCCTCTGTTTTGATATTAAAAACTGACTACACTAGACATGAGAGCACACCATGGCCAGTTCTCCAGTTGTGCTCTTCTCCAATGATCAGACTTCTGCTGATGACACCCCCCCCCCCCCACACAGTCTTTCACTGGGAATATTAGTGTGCTGCTGTTTCTCCTCCCCCAGCTCTTTTGCAGCTGAGAACAGAGAGTATGTAATCACTTATAAAAAGGGAAAAAGGTATATACGTGTTTTTTTATATCTGTACACAAATGTTTTGCCTTTCATTCCTATTTTAAACAGAATTTGTTTTTTTTTACAAGGTGAGGGTTTACAATTACTTTAAGAACAACACATTTGTGATGCAGTAATGTGTGCATCCTAGCCATATTATATTAGCTCTCACCTTTGCTAAAAACAGAGCATCCACTCAAGCTACAGCAACTACAATAAAGTTATATTTTAATTTCTAATGCACACATAAATTGTTATTGAATATTTAGCGAATTGTCCCCTTACCCACTTTCCACAGCAGTGGGTGCTGGCTCGTTTAACTCGCTCCCCACATTCCCATAGGGTCCTTTCATGCTGTGGACCCCTGGACTTGCCCAGGGGATATACATTCGACCTCTTTAAGAGACCAGGTGCTCCGAGAGACCAAGTCTGATGGGACAACTTATAAAGACAAAAAAACAGTCAGCACAGACAGGTGATAAAATGCAAATAACAATATATATAAAGAACTGAAATGCCAGCTGTACACCGAACCAGAATACACAGTGGATCCCAGACAGAAAATATTGCAAAAAATGGTGCAGCGCAAATCAAAAGGTGTATATATAAATAGCAGATAATATAAACATTAATAAGACAGAAACATATTAGAAGCTGTCCATGAATAATAAAAGTCCCAGAGAGTCATCAGAGGTTAATAAATCCGTATAAGGTGCTGGAAGAGGCAGGTCACACAGAATCCAATCAGTGAATCCCTTCACCAAAAAGCACACCAATGCGTTTGACCCGTTTCACCAGCAGGTCAAACAAAGCAGTATAACAAATTCCTCCAATGATCTCTGGGAACAGCTTGCCTCCTATACTTCGGTCACTTGAGGTAAAGACTCCATATGCAATGTATAAAATAAATAAACAAAGCCTCTAAGTGCACACTGTATCCTTAAAATAACATTTTAATAAAGAATCGAACTTACAAACAGGGAGGCATAAAGACGCAGTGATACATCCATCGGGTGAAACAGTGCCGCAGGCTCTGCACAACAGCAGCCAGCCCGGCAGATGCTGGGACAACATTGGCTGGGCCTGTCAGCTTTCACCAGGTGTTGGGCTCTCTTTTGTTGTTCCTGGCATGCAGACCACTACAAAAGAGAGCAAAAGGGTGCAGCTTCATCTCTAGTCACAGCCACTGTGGAGGACTTCCAGTAGTGTGCCCCCCCCCCCCACCCCTCTGTACAGCCAGCCCTGCAATGTCTTCCCCCATCTGAGTATCAGAAACTTATTTTGCCCCATGGAGCCTGTTTAGAGAACTACCACCTAGGCTACCAGCTGCAGCCAGCCACCTTGTGAGAGAGGAGTTACCCCCAGAGAAGTGCAAGTAACCTCCTTGTGAGAAGGGTTTCCCTCCCCCCCAGAGATCTGCAAGCAACTGCATTTGAACTAGAATGAACTGTACTATACTGTTTAGGCCACAGTGATTTTTTCCTTGGGTCCCATGCACACTAGCGTTTTTTTACACGCTTAGAAAACATTAGATAAACAACACTGATAATAGCGTTTTTTTGCCAGCTTGTAGTAGCATTTTAGTAGCTGTAAAAGCTTTTAGAAGCATTTAGGAGTGTTAGTGTTTTATTAGCGTTTTTTACAGTACATGAACATAAAAAAACTTTGAAAAAAGCTTTTAGGAGCTTTTTAGTAGCATTTAGAAGCATTTAGGAGTGTTTAGCATTTTTTTTTCTGCTGGGAAAACACTCCCAAAAACGCTACAAAAATGGAAAATTGTTATCAGATACTTTCCGTAATTTTCCTTTCCTGATGGACTCCATGGCAGCATACATATCGGGCTAGTCCCGCCTCCAAACCTACTCTATAGGACATCCACTCCCATAAATCTTTGCACCTGTTCAGCACACTTGTTCTGTAACTAGCCTTCTTAGGAACTGGGAGGGAACTCCTGCTGCCATGGAGTCCATCAGGAAAGGAAAATTACGGTAAATATCTGATAACAATTTTCCGTTTTCCTAACAGACTCCATGGCAGCATACGTATCAGGAAATAACTCGCCGTACACAATCAGGGTGGGCAGATGCTGAGCAAAAGTTTAGTTAACTCTGTCGACCGACAGGACTTGTAAACCAAAATTAACAGAAAATAATAAGAAAGAACCACCGACTCAATACAATAATGAGACAAAAAGGTATTGATGGAAGACCAGGATGCCGCTCTACAAATCACTTCAGGAGTGACATGCCTGGAGACTGCTCAGGAAATGGAAACACTCCGAGTCAAGTGAGCCGTAACCGCCACTGGAGTCGTCAAGCCCTTTGCCCTATAAGCTCACTGAATGGCCTGGATGATCCATGAAGAAATAGATCTTGAAGAAGCCAGTAATCCCTTATTCTTTCCACTGAAGGTGATGAATAAATACTCTGACTGCCAGAAGGGAACCATAGCCTCTAGGTAACGTTTGAGACAATTCCCAACATCAAGGGGATGGATTGATGAGTCCTCATCCTGCCTAAAGGTAGGCAAAGCTTTCTCTGGGTTCTCGTGAAAAATGGAGGTAACCTTCAGTCTTGCTTCCAACATAGGGATTAAGACTACCTTGTCCAGAAAGATTGTTAAGAAGGGTTCTTTTGCCCCTAAAGCCCCAATCTCTGAGACTCTCTTCGCCGAAGTAATGGCCACCAGAAAAACAGTCACCAAAGTAAGCTCCTTAATAGTAAGAGGCTCAGCTGTATCATGGATACGTTGCGACAAGAATTCAAGAACTAATGGGAGATCCCATTTGGGGAATCTCTGCCTCTTCTGGTGCCTGAGTCTTACTGCTCCTTTGAAAAATTACCAGGACCAGGGCGTGATTAGACCAAGAGATGCCGGTAAAGGCTGAAATAGCCTACACCTGGACCCTAAGTGAGCTGACAGAGTGGTAGGTCTAGACAAGACATCCTGGATCATGATGGAGGAATGAGGGTTGGACCTTGCAGCCAGATGTGAGGAGAACCTTGACCAGATTCTTTCATAAACCCTGTTAGTTGAACTCCGCCTGGCACTTAGTAATGTGGAAATGGCTTCTTCAGGACAGCCTAAGGCCTGTAACCTTCCCCTCTCAAGAACCAGGCCTTCAGGTGTAGTGGAGCTGCACAAGGGTGCAGTATGGCACCCTGAGATAACAGATCTGGCCTGAGGGGCAGCGGAATTGGATCCCGAACACTGAGGAGTGTTCGGAGAGGGAACCAAGGCCTGTTGGGCCAGAATGTTATCACCGCCACCACCTCTGCTGCCTCTGACCTGAGTCTCCGGAGGAACTGCAGGATTATTGGAACTGGAGGGAAGGCATAGGCACTGCGGAACCTCCATTGATCCGTGAGGGCATCCACTCCCAGAGCCTGGGGATCCCTGAACCTCGAGTAGTACCTCTGAAACTTGTGGTTGCAAGGGGAGGCAAAGAGGTCGATCTATGGAGAGACCTGCAGGGTCATGATCCATTTGAAGACCTCTTTGTAGAGAGACCACTCGTTGTTGTCCAGCTTCACATGAGAGAGGAAATCTACTTGGACATTCTGGACCCCGGGAACGTATATAGGTCGAACAAGTTCTTCTGTGCCCAAGTCATGATCAGCTCCACTTCTCATAGCAGGGACCAACTGCGTGTTCCTCCCTGCTTCCTTATGTACGCTACCGCTGAGGTGTTGTCCAACCTTAGCATCACCGGAAGCCCCAGTGTCAAGTGGTCGAATGCTTGAAGAGCTCGAAGAGCCGCCCTTAGCTCCAAAATGTTTAAAACGATCCCCCGAGGGGAAAAGTTCCACCTGCCCTGGGCCACCTCTGAAAGGCAATGAACACCCCACCCTGTGCTGCTGGCGTCCGAGGTCACCACTATCCATGAAGCTGGAACGAGGGAGTGGCATTTGAGGAGATTCTCCCGATGCAACCACCACGGAAGACTCGCCCTCATGGCAGGGGTCAAGAAGATGGACTGGTCCAGATAAAGAGTGTCCCACTGCTGAAGGAAGCCTTTCTGAAAGGGCCACTTTCTCCACAATGCCCACTTCACCATGGGAGCCACAGCGACCATGGTCCCGATGACTCTCAGGCACTGACGAGCTTGGAGATGAGAGGATGAGAGGGCATGGAGAATCCTATCTCGGATCACTAAGACTTTCTCTTCCGGAAGTGAAATTGTAGCTCTTGCTGTGTCGAACAAGGCCCCGAGATAAAGGAGGGACTGGGTAGGGGTTAGATGGCTCTTTTCCAGATTTAGGAGCCACCCGAATCTCTGAAGGGTTGACACAACTTGATCCAGGTGCTCCCATCAACTGATCTTTAACCTGAGATAAGAGGAGAAGGTCGTCTAAATAATGATGGAGATGGATGCCTCTTGTCCTCAACAGGGCTACAACAGCCAACAAGACTTTTGAAAAGGTCCGTGGTGATGTGGAAAGCCCAAAGGGGAGACAGGTGAACTGCAGGTGCGAGTGACCGACGGCAAACCAGAGGTATTTCTGAATATCCTCCTCCTGTTGGATAGATAGCAGTGTTTCCATCTTGAACCTTTCCTTTCTGATATACTGATTTAGGAAGCTAAGATCGATGACGGGTCTCCATGAACCATTTTTTTTCTGGACCAGGAAAAGAGGGGAATAGATTACCTGGCCGCGCTTGAGCTCTGGCACGGAAATGACAACCCCTTGAGACACCAGAGACTCTACGTAAGAAAGCAGCACTTGGCGTTTCTCTGCTGAGGGTGGCAGGGTGGTAGGAAGGAACCTTGGTCTGGGTGCCTTGTCAAAAGCCCACTTGTGTCCGGATGAGACTGTCCTGACAGTCTAGGAGTCCCGGATTGAGGCCGCCCAGACACGTCAGAAGTGTAGCAACTGAGCCCCCATCCTACATGCCTGAGCGGGCCCAATCTCAAAAGGACTTGGTTGCTTCCCGGTCGCCAGAAGGGACACTTTTTGATGGTTTCCGTGAGGAAGATTGTCTTGACCTCCAGTTGCGACCAAACTAGGCCGTAAGGTGAACTAGGAAAAAGTGGATAGAAAATGATTTTCGTTCCCACGTCTGGGCACTACTTTTTAAATGCATTTTTGCATAGACAATACCATTGTCGACTTTGGGTTAAAAGTTCTCCGCAAAATTCCCTGCAGTTTTTTGTCACAATCCACAAATGTACATAATTGCGAATTAGAAAAAACAAAAATCTTATGCTGCTAGTTTTGTTTATAACTTTGTTTAAAAACATTTTAACAACAAAAAATATCTTTCAAACTGCCAACTATACATATACCTAAACATTTTAGACAGGTTTTGGTGAATTATATTCTCAAGTGTGAATGTAGACCATGAAATATGGCAAATTTTTAGAAAACTTTATTCAAATTCACAGATTGGCACAGAGCAAAATTAAACAAAAACATTACAAATTGAGCAAAACTGAGATGTTTTATACCTCAAAAATTTCAGTAGGTACTTTGTAATCACACAAAGAAAGAAATATAAGCACACTTTGGTCCACGTTGGCGTAAGTGACTCTAAAGTCTACCATGTCGCCCTAATTTTGAATTCTACCAAAAAAATAGACAATTCTACAAAAAATTGTTTACAGCTCAAAATCACCTTAAATTATAACACAGCGCATATTTACTCATCGGTATCATCACTATCAGAACCATCATCCCATGTTTCCTGTGAAACATTTGCACAATTTTGGCACCGACATAAATCAGTACAAGACAGTCTTGCAGACATACAGGAACATCTTTCAGTCTCACATTTGCTATGTTTGCAACTGCAGTGGACTGCCTGCAGCACACTATCAGGGGCAGGATTTCTAGTCATCCAGGACACTGTTAACTCACCATCCTCGAGGTGCCATCCATTGCCAATGGGTGAAGGGGCACACATTATACCTTTCAGAGAATGTCTCATTATGGCTGCTTGGTAATTTGCCCTTTTGCAGTGTTGGTACAGGGCGTCACTTGTCGGGGGCATGGATAGTTCTGGCAAAGCTGACGACGCCATGCAGAATGCTTTGTATCTAGCATCGTTCACATTTTCAGCAGATGACTGTCCATACAGGTGGCACACATATGTGCAAAGTAGCTCAAATGTAGACTGGTAAAACTGCTACCCAGATTTGTAAATGCAGTCAGATATTCTTCTTTCTCACAAGCAACAGAAAATGCCTTTCTTTTGCCTTTGCCATAAAAGGCACTTGTAGAGTCACAACCTGAGAAGGTATGGATCCCAATAAGTGCCAAACAGACACGTGTGCCAAGAGCTGATGAGACCTTAGCTAAGTCAATGAGCCTTGTTTTGTTGCCAACCCCTGTGAAAAAGTACAACCTACATGGTAAATCTGGCTGCAGACTTAAAGCAATCACTGCCACATCAGTATCAGGGCTTTTGATGACTACAGTTTGATGTTCCTGTGCAGCATGTTGTGCATGTAAAAACACCCTGGTGTCACATTCCTCATGATCACATGTCAGATCTTCAACAGCACTGAGAGTTTGTAAACCGTCCATTACTGTCACACAGTGACACTGGTCTCCGTGTGCTATGTACAAGCTTAAGTCCTTCCCCACAGTGGTTAGATCAGCCTCTCGCCAAACAACATAGAGGAATTCTGCCAGTGCTTCTTTGTTTGTTCCATCTGATAGAAACTTTTTCCATTGTGTTGGTGTTTTCTGATCCCGTCCATAAATTTTCACCAGTTGTGTACCACCATGTAACGCTCCTGCGTTTTTATTATAGGCTGGATTTGCAGCTGCAAAATCTCCACTCAGTAGTCATGTAGAGATGTGTTGAATACCAGATCCAACTCTCCAGGACTCATCACCGTGGGCCTGTCAGCTTCAACATACAGATATATACACACTCAATGAGATGTTCCCGGAGTGATAGGATGTATATGATAGTATGAAGGTGATGTGCTGAAGGGACAGGTGTGAACAGTGACAAGGATGGTAATCACTTGATAGGTTTTGTATAGGAGAGTTCAAGATGGTATTTAGGAATGCAGATAGGTTAGTATCGAGTATGCTAACAGGTGGTGAGGACAGCAGATGACAAATACAGGATAGACTAACCCAGTGCAAGGATAGATAGTAGTAGACAGGAGAGCTAGCAATCTATGCAGCAGTGCAGATGATAGATGGTAGTAGGCTGAAGAGCTAGCAATCTATGTAACAGTGCAGATGATAGGATAGTATGGATAGGTAGTAACAGTCCTTAATGTGCATAGGTAGATAGTGCAATAAGGTTATGGAGGGTTCCCCTGCGGGGTACTTATCACTTGTAATGTTAGTAGTTTAGAGAGGTCCAGTAGATAAGGAATGATCCGGTAGCGAGATACAGGGATCAGTAGCGAGGTTCCGGTCTGCTCCAGGTAAAGGGAATAGCTGGAGGTTCCGATCGAGAGACAGGCTTGAAAGCATGTGGATAACAAGGCAGGTTGAACGAACAATGTGAGTGAGACCGCCGGCGGTTGAAATAGCCGCTCTGCGGCGCTCAGCAGTGACATCATCATTCTTAAAGGTATATGCGTACCACCTGAAGAGAAAGGTGGGACGCATTACAGAGAAAGTGGTGATTAAGGGTACCGGAGGTACCAGAATCTTACACACCACCAGCTCTACGTGACCGTTCTAGGTTTTTAATACTCATTTTTGGATACTGGTCAATCACAAAGTCTATCCGTGTACAGTTGTTCTTCAGACCAAGCTTGACCATGTACTGCAGTATGGTGTCTGCAAGCTCTCCAAAGGTACTTGGTATGGACCGAATGGCTTGAATGACTGCCATGCCATCAAAGAGAATAGCTCCATCTGTCGGGAACTTTGTCAACTAAACAGTCTCCACCTTTGGTTTCCAATAAATCCATAAGAGCTGATTTGTTTGTTTTAGCAAGTGAACCATCAGCACTGGCTAAAGGATATGACACAGTTCCCAAGGAGTAAGATAGAATTTCCCGCACGTCTATCTTTCTACTTTGACCTATAATGAGTAATCTGGAGAATAGTTTCTTGTCTGCACATAGAATCACTTCCTTGCCTGCTGCAGATTTCTTCTTTGTCTGTGCTTGGTTACTAAAGGTCTTCAGTTTTTGTGTTTTGATGGGAGCAAATATGTCAACTGATGATGATAGCAGTCTTTGGTCCATAAACTCTTTGACAGCATTTTCCCCCTTTTCCGGAGCTGAAAGCAAATCCCTCATGATTTCTTCAGATGCTACTGTCCCAGAGCTAAGACACACAATGCCATCTTGGTGTGTGTCAAAAGGATTCAGCATGGAATCTATGGTGGAAATTATTCTGGTCACAGCTTTTTCATCAGCATGAATTTGTGTGCTGTCAAGGTCTTTTCGTTTCCTTATATCGGGAGATTTACCTGCCATTGCCTCACATTGTCTTGCTATGGCAGCCCTTTCATGTTGCGACAATATCCAGCGATAGACTGCAGCTCGATTCTGTGTTATCCCTGTCCAACCACCTTTTGTCTTGGAATCTCTGTTGCATGTTTGCTCTATGGCCTGGTCACAAGCAATTGAGGCAAATCCATGGACACTTTGACGTTGGACAGTCCACTGGCCTTTGACACTGAGCTCACTGTGGCAAGAAGGATGTGTGAGGGGCAAGTTGACCATTTCCAGCCAGTATGAGGGTAAATACCTAGCATAGTTCACACGATCGTATGCAAAAAACCATGCCATCATCAAGCGTACTGATGACAGGTGAAGCTGCCAGTCGGACTCTCTTGTTGCTCTCACAAATAGGAGGAGTATCTGTACCATGGAAATATATGAACTCGGCAAACGTTGGGTTTTCTGCGCTCCTTTTCTTAACAAAGTCTTCATACTTCGAACACATTGTGTCAAATTTTTCATTTGTACACAAAACATCCATTGTTCTGTCCAGGAATGCACATTTGATCTCGTTCATGACATCCAGATACTCGTATCTCTCCTTTGGTGGCAGTGAGTCTAAGAAAGTGAGAAGTCTGATGCGTTGCAAACTCTCATACAGAAGTTTGTGTGCCCTCATGCTGCGGTTGTAATGATGACCACTGATCACTCCATTGATGGATCCTGGGGCAACAACTTCAGACTCAATGAGTATGTCTTGCAGCCCTGCATCTCCAAACCTTTTTCCTAGAATGCTCAGGTAGGACATGCATGTGTGAAATTCACCTAGTCTAATCACTAAACGCTTAGTAAAGTCATCATCTTTCCAGCGGATTTGCTGAGCTTTGGCATATATAGCTTGGTCAAAAACTAAGACTATATGTTCCAGTTCAAGCTGATTAGCAATTTGGACACTTCGCTTCAGAATTGTGTTTACTGTTGACATCTCTGTCGGTGAAGCCTCAATGACTGGAAGATAATACAGTGCTGACTTTTGCAGAGGGCCATCACCTTGAAGCAATGTATGGAAACCTGTCGACCTTGGTATTGTGTATTTTTCAGCATCTATGGACTTGACAAAAACATATGCCAGTTCAGTTTGTACAGCAGTTGCAGTGTTACATTTGTATGTGTCCGCCTGTAATGGAACACTGTCATGATGAAACAAGTTCTGTGGTCCTTGTCTTTTAGACTGATGGTACTGTTCTACAGGGATGCGAGGGGGTGCTTTCAGCGAGGAAACTCCCTTCTGTAGTGGTTGTCTGTTTGTTGTTGACACAGGTTCACCTACAGAACTTTGCAGCATAATCCCATTTGTGTGGTGGGTAGTTCCACGACCTAACAGTGTCTCCTCCCCAAAGTCAATATTGTCCCACACAAGTATTGTAGGAACCTTCTGTGAGAATCACTTTGGTATTTTGTCTCTCCCCTCTACTAGTTGAAGTTGGGCAAGGCTAGTGTCTAGACTGACAACTGTGTCCCGTGATGCACAATGTCCTAGTCTATTTAGAAGTGACACAATTTGTGATGAACCTGTTAAATGGCGAACTGTTAGACCAAGACACAATGATTTAGGAGTCTGCTTCCGGCCCTTAGATGCAAGATACACAATGTCTTGACAGATAGAAATCACTTTTAGATTCAAATCATCTGGGATGTCAACATAATGGGCTAGTGTTGGTTCCTCAGTTGCACCAATAATCCAGGAAATCAAATTGTACAGTTCAATTGGCACAACAGATTTTGCTTCGCTCACATTTAAGTCATTTGCTGTGGGTGGCCACGGGCATTTCATACCATGAGAGTCACATAGAAGCGTCTTTAATATTAATCCTGCACTGTAAAGTGTCCTTGTGTCCTCTGTAGTACTTATAGAGGCCATTGGTATATCTTCTGCATTTGCCCTGTTTTCACAGTCACTTTGACTAGTTACCTCAGTTGACTCAGTGGTTTCTGTACCTGATGGATGAGGTAGCCTGTCTATCAGCTTATCTGCAGATAATGTCTCAACAAAAACCATCTCACTGACGTTGCGCTTCTTGGGGCAGTGAAACACCAGCTGGGGGAAATCACGGGCCAACCTCCTCTTCAATTTATCCTGCCTGAATAAAAAAGATAGTGAAAGATGATCACAATGGTATAAATAAAGATATATTCACACTAGGGGTTGAACAACTCCCATTTTAACATTAACTCCTATTTTAGTGCAAAACATTTTTATTGATGCATTATTATAAACCAACCCCATTATTTGCTGATGCTATGTCAGGCGCAGTAAAATATACATTGGTCAGATTGCCTGTCAATTAAACTCCCCGCAAAGGGTCTGCTGTCAAAATGATTTGCATTTCTCACCTAATGCAAGCGGTTGCCTTTTCAGATGAGTGTGCATTGCACTACACTTCAGGACAGACTTACTTTGCAAGTTAAATTTGTACAAGCTTCTTCTGTTGTCTTCTGCAACGCCGTCATGTTGTTGGTATCAAAATAAGCACAATCATAGTGTCACATGATCAACGCGACTAGTCGATGTCAAACTTAAAGCATCATGGCATTACATTAAGGTCGACTAGTCTGTTCAACCCTTAATTTACACTGATTTATCATCAATAGATTATACATGTTGTTAAATATGATTAATATTATTATTATGAATTTATTTTTGTGAGGTTTTTGGGCATAAACGTTCTTTCCAAATGCCAAAGACATGTGTGGTATTCAAATTACCTGTAGTTTGAAGCATCAAGATCTTCATGTTTTTTCACCAGATTTAAAAAGATCCTTCTTAGCTGAGTCATTGTCAACACCTCTTGGTTCACAATTATTCTTTGGCAAATTATCCTTTCACAGAAGATCTTGTAGCTGGCATCAAACATTGGCTCGTTTCTGAAAAGAAAACACATTAAAAACAGACAAGATGCATTACTTTATGTGCCATAAGTACTGCACAAAGGCTTCAATTGTAAATGTAACATAAATGCAAGCAAATCTTTTAAATACACGAAACAAGTATGTAGGTAATTCTCAGATATTGTGTTACCATAATCCCTAGATAAGTTGATAAAGAAGAAAAGGAATGACCCCCTAAAAAGGGTGGGACTTTAAGGGTAACTAGTGAGGATCTTTCGAGAAAGATACAATTGATTAAAATAGATTACAATTTATTGAAAAAAGTAAGATTGTAAAGGATCAATCAAACAATAATAATACATTCAATATACAATACAATACAGTTGCAGATGCATGACAGAATCCAACGCGTTTCGAAATTTGTATAGTACCAAAATCTTCCTCAGGGAGTCTGTATATCTTCCTGGAAAGCATAATCATATGCCAAAGGTAAATCCAAGAGAACAAAGCAAAATACAAAAACATACATTTTGTGTGTCACATCAGTCATATCAAAGTTTTTGCAGATGCGACAACATATTGTTTCATCTTGTGAGGTAATATATCAGGGGGGAGGGAAGGGGGAGGGGGGAGGGGAAGTGGGGGAAAAATAATAAACGACAAAATTTCATCTGGTAGGTGTTCACATACCGGTAGGTGTCCGGAGCCACTCATATTATCCACGGAGGGATATATAGGGGTCCCGCAGGGTGGGAGCTAGAATCAGGTATTTGTATTATTTGTATATCCGCTATTACCTGTAAATGTCTGATAAGATTTCCCCTTCTGTATCGACTAGGCCAAGTATCTTCCCCTATAATAGGAAATTGGCACCCTTTGAAAAAAAAAAATTTTTTTTCTGTATTATCATGGCTCCGACATATTTATGGTTGGAACCATACTCTGCTAAAATACCCTCTTTCCTATTTGTATCAATATTCACTAACTATTAGAATTAAGGGCGGATACTATAATCTCGCCCCTTTGTAAGTGAG
This sequence comes from Pelophylax lessonae, assembly GCF_965119305.1. Classification (NCBI taxonomy): domain Eukaryota; kingdom Metazoa; phylum Chordata; class Amphibia; order Anura; family Ranidae; genus Pelophylax; species Pelophylax lessonae. Next base: position 145,574,825 of record NC_138769.1, on the reverse strand, counting down.
GGCGGAAGTCCATCACCGCGGTCATGTTCCGTGAAGTGCTGGAATATACGCCCAAACCGGATGTGATGTCACCGTCCCAAACTCGCGGTATTTTGCTCGAGATTAAACAGACGGAAATGACGACATCACTCTAAACCTCGCGATGCTCATCGGTAAATCACGGGCCTCGCTATGATACTTAAGGGAACGCCGAGAATCAGTCCGGTGAGTGATCTCTCCGTGACAGGACAGAAGTGTCGTTCCTCCAACCCTCCCTATAGCTGAGTAAGTACTCTTTGTTTGGGGGATCTTTGATTGTTAGAATGCTTTCGGTACCTCTACTAAGGTGAATCCTACCTTATACCTTTTACATATTTACTTCTTTAGATCAATGGGCGAACTCCACCAGCTGTACTATCAGCCGTAGGGGTTTTCATCCGTCCCTCTTGGAAGATAATGTCATTGAGTGTCTGCCTCCTTATCTCACCCTACGGTATTTCTTTTTTCATATTGCTTTATTGGGGACATTCCTGCCGTATATAATATCCTGGATAGGTAATCAAATAGATGCAATATAAAACCCTTTATATATTTTAGATAAAGCAGAATACCAACACCTATATTGAACCACTCTGGGACAAAAGTACACCCCCAAGTAGATACTTCATCTGCTGAAGTGGCACTGGATTTGGCTGCTATTATTTATTTTTTTTTTATATTTATACGGAGGTAAGACAACTAATAGAAAATACTTACCATTTGGTAGGCATACGCCCCCACCCCCTAAACACACTTCTATAAGTATTGTCTCTTTACATATGTATTTCAGGCAAACGACACTTATCTGAAAATTTTGGAATATAATGCACCATATATATTCCTACATATATACATATACCTCTTTGGTCACATCCCAACGTACTATCTATCTAAGATATCTGAGGCATCTTGGATGTCCCACTACAACACGGAGGTAAGACACCCCAAATAACAAATACTTCCAACTGTGGATAATTTATGTTTAGAGCCTTCTGCTCTTCAGTACTTCCTCGTCCTATGTTTCTCCTTCTGCTTTCAGGGGTCACCATAAATTAAGTTCCAATAGGCACCTCTAGTTTAGGATCACCAACAGGAAGGTGACTGGAATCCTTTCCGTCACTTGAAGGGTTCCTTTCTTCCGTACTTCTACATATCACTCATCCCCCTCTTGGATCATCTTAAACAGGTGAAGTGATCCGTAATCATAGATATAAGGAAATTTATTCTTGGAGTGAATCTTCTTGACATTGCACTATTATTTACAGGTAATAGCGGATATACAAATAATACAAATACCTGATTCTAGCTCCCACCCTGCGGGACCCCTATATATCCCTCCGTGGATAATATGAGTGGCTCCGGACACCTACCGGTATGTGAACACCTACCAGATGAAATTTTGTCGTTTATTATTTTTCCCCCACTTCCCCTCCCCCCTCCCCCTTCCCTCCCCCCTGATATATTACCTCACAAGATGAAACAATATGTTGTCGCATATGCAAAAACTTTGATATGACTGATGTGACACACAAAATGTATGTTTTTGTATTTTGCTTTGTTCTCTTGGATTTACCTTTGGCATATGATTATGCTTTCCAGGAAGATATACAGACTCCCTGAGGAAGATTTTGGTACTATACAAATTTCGAAACGCGTTGGATTCTGTCATGCATCTGCAACTGTATTGTATTGTATATTGAATGTATTATTATTGTTTGATTGATCCTTTACAATCTTACTTTTTTCAATAAATTGTAATCTATTTTAATCAATTGTATCTTTCTCGAAAGATCCTCACTAGTTACCCTTAAAGTCCCACCCTTTTTAGGGGGTCATTCCTTTTCTTCTTTATCATCTTTTAAATACACTGCTAAATTAATTTGAGACTTTTTTTTTATTATTATAGATCAAGAAAATTATTTATAGTTTCTTATACCTTAACAGATCACTAAACATTCACTAGTCATTTTTAATTGCTGGTGCTAGCTGTGCAGTCAAAACGGTGTTTACAGACATTATATAATATAATATAATGTAATAACTCACTGTTCTTCTGAGGTCTCGCCGGTAACTGTTGCATTGGTCTTTGTTAAGAACCTGGTGTACTGTCGATAACAGGACTTGTGGTATCGCACCTCCAGAGACACACAGTCTTTGTCTTGAATATGCACAAGAATGCTAGTGTCTTCCTTTATCTCAGCAGCTTTCAGCAACTGGCCTGTAAATAAATCAAAACTAATTAAACTAATAAAGAAAATTAAACCATTAAGCAAAAACCACTGATCAAAAGTGTTAATAGTTAAACAAAATTGAGTTTTCTGGCTGTAGCTGTATGCAAAACAATGCAAATCTGTTTTTGACTGTAAAATAGACATTCAATAAATTATGTAAGTTAATCTTGGTACCATGCATAAGGGAACAAAAGTGCAAAACAATCCAAATCTGTGCCTAACTATAAAACTACCATCAAATACATTTTTGTAATTTAAATTGAGTGTGTGTGTGTTTTGTTTTTACCTACCTGCTGACAATGTTTCTGTCTGTGAAAGATGGTCTTTCTGGCGTTTGCCTCCCACAGTAATGTACTTCTCAGTTTTCTTGCAAATGATGCACAAGGCAGGAAGCACAGGACCAGCACAAGCTACTGGCAGGCCGGTCCTGGACCTAAGTTTCTTTGTCGGACTTTCCACTGTAGCGATACTAACATTACTACCCGATGGCACAGACTGGTCTTGATGAGTTTCAGGGAGCTGTGTGGCCCGTTTCGCGGCCGTATCCAAGCGCTTTTTGTCAATGAAACGCCTGTAGCAAGTGGAGTGAAACCCCGCGTCTTCGGGAACATTGTCAAACTCGATTTCTATACAATGTTTGTAGGTTTCTGCTATTTTCTGACTCTCACCTCGCAAGACAAGCCACCGTTTGACGCAGTTTCTAAATGTATCCCATCGTGTGCGAGTAAAATCATTTGTGTCTTCTGTCTTTATGGACGTAAGATGCATGTAGCATTGTTTAAAACGCTTTTTACGAACTTTTGAAGGAGGTCTGGGCGTAATTTCCTCTTCTTCACTAGTAGATATCGATAACAAGGGCGCAGACATCTTGTACGAATGTTTACATGTCGCCCCAGAAAAACGGCCACCTTATTGGTCTAGCGGGAAGCACGTGACTATTGTTCCGCGAAGCCTCATCACTGATGAGAAAAATATTATTACGCGAGGAAAGAACTATTGCCGACTTTAAACAGTAATAAAAAAAAAACTGCAGGATTACACGTGGAGAACTTTTTTTTTAGAGCCCACAAACAATAGCTCTTTTTTTTAGAATGAAAATTATTTAGTGCCCCATATATGGGAACGGGAGTAAACGAAAAACACCCTCACCCTACGGCCTAAACTCTCTGCCAGGCCTAGCATGATCTGGAACATACCTTCTGGACTGTCCCTTCTTTGGGTTGAGAAGGCGCCGATCCTGGGGGGGGGGGGGTGAAACCAGACTTGCTGCCCATAGCCCGGGTTATAGCATTGTCCAACTTATTCCCAAAGAGGGAGGAGCCCTCAAAGGGAATACAGCACCAGACTTGCTTGGATGCCGGATCGGCCATCCAGGGGGCGGAGCCGAGGACAACATAACCCTGGATAAGAGACGGATTAGGTCAATAGAAGCCTCCCCCAAAAAAGACGAGGCCATCTTAAGTTCCTGAATCTGGGAACTTCTGGCAACCTCCTCAGGCACACTCCGTAAAGACTCCTCTACCAAGTCAGACCACAGCTCCATGACCTTGGACATTGTGGCCAAGGCTAAGGCCGGTTTACAAGCCATTCCTGCTGTCAAGTAGATCATCATGAGGTCGGAATCCATCCTCCTATCCAAAGGATCCTGGAAAGAGACCGTGTCCTCTAGCAGGAGGGTCACATGTTTGACCAGCCTCATAACTGCAGCATCCACCAAGGGGAAAGACTCTAGGTGTTTCACCTCCTCCTCTTTAAAGGGATAGAGTCTGGACATCTTTGAGAGCATGGAGTTCTTCCTCTCCACCTTGCTCCATTCATCCGTAATTATCTCCCTCATTTCGCCCAGAAAGGGAACTTAAGACGCTCCTTGCTGAGGTGTTTGAAGAATTTCTTCTGCTTTGGTGGGGATACCGCTGGATCTTCTCGGTTCAGAGTCTCTCTAACTGCTCTCACTAGAGAAGGGACAAAAGCAAAATCGAACCCCAAGCAGGGATCCTCCACCTATGAGTCACTGCCTGATAGAAAAGCTGACGGGTGACTGGGTTGAGAAGATTCAAACTCCTCCTGAGCTTGTACTCTTCCAAGAGTAGAACATGGAGGAATTACCGCCAGGCTCTGAGTCTGACCAACTCCTAATTCGGCCAAGGAGTCCTTGACGACCCTCTTTACTAAGGCCTCCAAATGTTGATCTGAGTTGTCCCTCTCTCCCGCAGCCTGGGAGAAACACTGGTCACACATTGACTTAGACTCAGGGAGTCGATCGCCACAACCCCAACAACCCGCTCTGTCTGGGTGTCGAGAGGAGCCGGGCGAAGCGGGGGTCTTCCCATGTTGCTGGGAGCCGGACCGAGATCAACGACCAGATCTTGAGGAAGAGTGCCGGCGATGTGATTTTGAGCGACGTTCATCCCTGCGTGAGGATTGACGAACTTCAGACCTAGGAGGGCTGAAAAATAGAAAGAACAAAGCAAGACACAGACAGGGAGCCAGAGACATGAATAACGCCCCTACCCCCACCCTCTTTAAACAACCCACCCTCCCAAGCCCTAAGTACCTGCTAAGGGCAGGCTGACCACAGGAGGCCAGTGAGGCTTCCATTCTGGCGCTGACCTGCAGGGATGAGCCAGACAACGGGGTCAGAGGAGGAAGAAGAGGGGGGGAGCAAGAACTTCCATACCCTGGGGCCAGTGTTACTCATCAGAGGACCTGGCTTTATGTGCAGAGTACAGGCAGGGACCAGGGACCGCTGGGCAGGAAACAGCTGTCTTCATACAGCAGAATGTATTCTCATATACATTCTACTGACACTAAGCGCCCTTTTGAATATTGCGCCTGCTGACGCCATTCAGCGGCATCGTATGACCCACTGCGCATGCCCCGCACCGCTACTGCACATGCACGAAACCAAGCCTCGATCCCGAGGTGCCCGCGCATGCGCAGACGTCACAAACCGGTGGTCAGTCAGGAAGTGAGACGCGGACCGGCCCCGGAGCACTAGCCACCAGGGATGAATAGAACACGTATTAGGTAAGCAAAGAGAGGCCAAATAAATACTGCCATAGAGGAAAAATAAAGCTGCCATGGAGGAAAAATAAGAAGTGTGCTCACGAACAGCGATCCATTAGCCACCAGGGATGGATAGGTAATCCATATTCACCAGACTTCATGCTGGGCAATCAGGTCACCTGCAGCAGCTGGGTTCTCGGCCATAGGCTGCAAATCCACCAAAGCCCCACTCCATACCCTGCCACCGCTAGGGCTTATCAGAGGAAAGAATGACCTCAAACCAGGTCGGCAGAGCTATCCATCCACTGGAATTCACCAGGTAGGATACAGGTAATCCGTAGGAGGACAAAAAAGGAACAAGTGTGCTGAACAGGTGCAAAGATTTATGGGAATAGATGTCCTATAGGGTAGGTTTGGAGGCGGGACTAGCCCGATACGTATGCTGCCATGGAGTCTGTCAGGAAACATTTTTTTTCTGGTCCTAAACGCTGAAGCTTGAAAAATACTTCTAGCATAAAACAGTGTGCATGGACACATAGGATAACACCATTAGCTTCTAGGAAGAGAAATTGATGAATGGCCGCACACTCCAGATGGATGTCAAACTTTATTGAAGTATGTAAAAAAATGAAACCATATCAGCACAGCAAGCACCAGGAGACAAAAATGTTAATGTGTTTTACGAAGGTAACAGCACTTAATCATTTCTTGATATACTACAATAAGGTTTGACATCCATCCGGAGTGTGCGGCCACTCATCCGTTTTTTCCAGCTGATCTCAGATCAAGCCGGGCGGGCACTACTGTCTTTGATGCTATACAGTACAAGGCATGAAACACTTACCCCTTGAGTGGTGTATTCATTATTGATCATGTTGCATATGCTTGTCTGATCATTGGTCTGATACCGCTATATTACACATACTGTGTAATAATTTTAAATTACAAGAATTTGTATTTAAAATCGCTTTCACTGTTTTCTATTGATAGTCCTTGCAGAGAAGCAGAGAAAAATGCCTGTGGCCACTGTGTGCAGAAGCTCCTAGGAGTTAAAACAGTGCAGCCCTTATCCACAGCACCATTACACTTACAGACTATGCATTACTGAATGGGTAGAGCACATGTGTCAAACACAAGGCCTGTGGGCCAAATTTCATGTGGCCCTTGTACCTCTCCTGCACCCCCTTGGTCTCCGCCCCACCTTGCTTCAGCAGTCGGCAACAGAGAGGAGAACAGAGCTCCTTCTCCATATCCTGAGCTTTTCCATGCAGCTGCGGAGAGCCCCCCCCCCCCCGGTTTAGCAGTGAGCAACAGAGAGGGGGACAGAACTCTGCCTACAAATCCTGCACCTCTCTGTGCAGCTTCAACACCCCCCTGGTGTCAGCATTCAGCAGCAGACTCCAGCCCTCCTCTGGTCCTCCTCCAGAGCCTGCACCTTTGTCCCGGCAGCAGCACAAGCTAAGGGGGGTGCACTGTGATAAAAGAGAGGGTGGGGGACTCCGGACTTTTGATGGAGGGGCTTCTTGACATCTGATGTAAGGGGTGGTGGGATGCTCTGGACATCTGCTTATAATTATTACGAGAATTATATAATCCTTTGCCAGTTGAAAAGAAGGGTCGCACACAGCTGGTATTATCCACAAGAAACTTTGTTGGAGACTGCCCAGACAGAACACCATAGCAGATACAACAGGCTCTTCAAGGGCAACCATAATGCCGATGCGGCCCCTGATGAATTGGAGTTTGACACCCCTGGGGTTAAGCATGATCAGTGCAATTCTATGAATCCCTTCCCGGACAACATCTCACTCTGCTCCAGAAAACTTGACAGGAACAAATTCTTGAACAAAATCGATAAAGCCAGTAAAAGGCAAAGAACAAACAATTATTAGGAATGAAAATTTCAGAAAACAAATACCAGTCCAGCTGCATCACATGGCATTTTCTAGATGCCTACAGTTCAACTTTAACTTACCCAAAGCTAACACAGATGCACACACCCAGCTTTATAATTGGTTTCTAGCTAGGACTGCAGCTCCCCTTGAGACTTACTGTTCAAGCCAATTATTGATGAAGGGCTCAGGTGGTATGCATCCCTCTATTTGATTGTGGGGTGGCAGGATAAGCATGGGTGCAAAGAGCTAAACTGTGGAGGGGCCTAATCTGTAACTTAAAACACAGGAAAATATGTATTCCCAAAACATCAGGATAGAAGTGGTTTGGTCTTGCAGAGAATGACCAGATGCAAAAATAAGAAAGCCTAGTTAAAGCATTTATTTCTTAATGCATTTTAAGGTATCAATAATGATTTTGACTTCAGTATACATTTATCAAACATGTAATGTATGTTTTTTTTTTTTTTTTTTTACAAATTTAATAATAGAACATTCAGTATGTATTTTGAAGCATTTGATTTCTTGGGGCATCTGATATTTTTAATATTCCTGAACATACTTGATTCAGTATCTCAAATTCAAAATGTACAGTTTTGTATTATTTCAGCTGACTGTCAAGTATTTTCTACATAAATTCTGCTGTGTATCAGTCCCCCACAATCGCTTAATCAAAATTAAAAAATATTCAAGATGGACGGTGATGGGCAGATTTCTCTGTTCAGATAATAATTAGGCACAGCATGTGTCTCATCCTAAATGGCAGGGTTGGGGCACCTCTGCACATCAGAGCTGTCATTTCCAGCACTTTTACCACTTTTTGACATTGCTTAGTCGTCATTAATAATTAATGTCTTATTATCTGGATGAGTGAAGCAGAAATGCACCAAGGCAGAAATGAAAGGGGACCAGAGGAAAAAAAACAATTTCATTTTGGCAAGTAACTTGTTTATAGGGGTTCAAAAGGTTCAAGAGCAAAAATATATGCTGAAAAATATTTTGATCTTACAAAAGGAGGTAGTCAAATTTGCAAAAAGACAAACAAATACCTAAGATGATCACATAAAAGTGATTTAAAGGGTCTAACAAACACCATCCACACTGCACTTTGGCCTTAGTAAATAAATAAATAAAGAGATACATTGATCTATGAAAAAAAGAGAATATTACACAACAAATTCCAAATGGTAAAAAATATGTTAAGAGAATAACAACATATGAATGTATTATATTATTATTTGTTGTTTTAACAGATTGTTAACAACAAAAGTAATGTATTTAAATAACATATTATATTACACATTCTGGTTGATCTACACATGTATTTATTGAAAAATGAAAAAAAATATTTTTGATTTGTAATGTTTTATCACTGTATTTACCTATCGGTAAAACTAAATACATATAAAAAAAGGAAGAGCTTGAAAAGAATTTTTAATTTTGCATTGACCTGAAGGCATTCGCAATGCTGCCCTAACCGACCGCTGAATCAGGTATTAATGTCAGTGGCTCACCTCAGCAAATGACCCCCCCCCCCCCCTAACATTGCAACACATCACTAACTCTGGCTAAAATAATACAGGCTCTGGATGCTCTTTACCAGTGATGTACCCATAGCTATAGCAGCTTATTAAGCATCTATGGGGCCTAGAAATAAAAGGGGGCCCCATTCCAAAGGTTGTGCAGTCAACAAACACAGAAAATGTGTGTGTTTGTGAGGATAACCCAAATTCACACAATTTTTTCAATCTTCTAGGTCAGGGGTATTGAATTACAAATCACCGAGGTCCAGTATGTCGGTACCTGTCGCACATTTTCGCGTGCACCAAACAGCATGTTGCTGCAACACCATGCAGCTTGGTGCAGAGCAATTTTGAAAAAAAAGGTCAAAGACTTCTTTCTCTGCGTTTCTTGTGGGTAGTGCAGCCCATTAAAATGGGCTGATCTGCCTATGACGTGTGTTCCTAATGCACATGCACAGATCTTAACCCATTCTTACATCAGTGTCCTCAGTCCCCATTGGACATCACAGTCCCTTCCCTTTTCAAATGAAGATCCCTTCTTGAGGAGTGTTCTCAGCTCCCTCTTTACATCATCCCCCTCCACCCCTTTCATAGTAGTGTTTTCACACTTCCTTGACATCAACCCCCATCATCAGTACTGTCCTCTGCCCCTATTTACATCATCCCCCCATATCACTGTCCTCAGTCCCCCCCACATTACTGTCCTTAGTGCCCCCCCCGCACTACAGTCCTCAGTCCCTCCAAATCCCTTTACTCAGCCCCCCAGATCACAGTCCTAGCCTCCCCACTTTAATGTCCTCAGCCCCCCCCCCCACATTACAGTCCTCTCCACTTTAATGTCCTCAGCCCCCCACCACATCAGTCCTCTGTCCCCCCCAATTTAATGTTCTCAGCTCCCCACATTACAGTCCTAAGTCCCCCCACTTTATTGTCCTCAGTCTCCCCCCCCCCACACACATTACAGTCCTCGGTTCCCTCAGATTACAGTCCTTATTCCCCCACATTAATGTCCTCAGCACGCCCACATTACAGCCCTCAGCCCCATTCCCCTCCACATTCCAGTCCTTAGTCCCCCTACTTTAATATCCTAAGCACCCTCACATTACAGTCCTCATCCCCCCCCACTTTAATGTCCTCAGCTCCCCCCACATTTTAGTCTTTAGCTCCCCCCACATTCCAGTCCTCAGCTCTCCCCACTTTAATGTCCTCAGCTCCCCCACATTGTAGTCCTCAGTTCCCCCCCACTTTAATGTCCTCAGCTTCCCCCCCATTCCAGTCCTCAGCTCCCCCCACATTCTAGTGCTCAGCCCCCCCCCCCCTCACACAGTCCTCAGCTCCCTCCACTTTTATGTCCTCGGTCCCATAACCATCACAGCCCCCATAGGTTTATGGAGCAACGGCAGAGGGAAGAAAAGGTTCCTAAATAGCGGCACCGTGGCGGTCTGAATAGTACAATGACACAGTCCGCTTATGGCCCGGGGTCCGCCATTTAGTGCTGCCTGTTCTAGGTATTAGCTTGGGCATGTTTAGATGCCAGTCTGAACCCACCTGAGCGAGTCTGCCAGGAAGCTGTCACTGTACAGGGTTAATCATAAATGTTCAAGGCAGAGCGGAAAATGGCCCATCTGCAGATGATTGGCCCAGTACAATGATAGCTTTCTGGCTGACTCCCTGACTCATCATGCGATGATCCTGAGGGTGATGGATCCTTGCTGATGGAAAGTACAAAAAATCCAAATCAGGGTACTGGGGTGATGATTAGACAGGCAGCTCCTCAAGAGGTAGGGATACCCTCCAAATATGCAACAAAGAAAAAGAACAAGGGCGCCAAGTCATAGAGGTAAATGAACAGCTGTAAATTTTAATGTAGTAACTTAAAAACAGGTATTCCAATAGGACAGGATGTGTAATATGGATGAGCAGTCCCCACAGTGGATCCGATGGAAGATGAAAGATGGTCACATCCGGGTCCTGTGTGGCGGGTCCTGTGTAAATGTGAAGGCAGTCCTAGATGCCGGTGAGGCTGCCCAGCCAGGGAGCCTACACCATCTGCGGCATCACCCGGCATTGCCGGCATCTAGGACTGCCTTCAAATTTACACAGGACCCGCCACACAGGACCCGGATGTGACCATCTTTCATCTTCCATTTTCCATCGGATCCACTGTGGGGACTGCTCATCCATATTACACATGCTGTCCTATTGGAATACCTATTTTTAACATGTAAGTTACTACATTAAAATTTACAACTGTTCATTTACCTCTATGACTTGGCACCCTTGTTCTTTTTCTTTATCAGCCTGAATATGCCTCTTCTTGCTCCGCGGAGGAACTTCGACTCGTTCCCTGTCACCTCCTGAGTGAGGCCTGTCTCCCACATAACTGTAAGCTTCTTGGAACGCCCCTCGCTCTTCTCTGCCCTGAGCAGCAAATCACCACATTGCCCACATTGAACCCACGCCTGCACCCTCAGAGTAACAATGGCACACTGGGGACATACCACTCCAAGGAACTTCCGACCTCCTCCGGTGCATAACGTGAGTCCGCCGTCCGGCACCATCCGGATACCGGTATCCCAGACTAGCGGGGGATCGGGCGGGTGGATCTGCTCTCGGCTCTGCAGGGTTTTCGCCCATCGTGGCAGCAATAGCGGGAACACTCTTCGCTCCTCTCGTGAACCACATGCCTCCTTCTCCTACACGTGTCTCCCGCGCGGCCGCGCCCGGAGGAGGGGTTATTAATAGGGTCCCCTGGGTCACTCCTGACTGGCCTGATGCTCCCGCTATCTCCACCCTTTCTCCATATTGGGTGGTTACTCCTCCCACTGGGCAGTCCTGCACGTGGCGCACTTTCCTGCGCGGTACTGTAACTCTTCCCCTGCCATGCTTCCTCGCTGCAAACTCTGGGGAAATAGCTGCTAAGCGGATCATGTCACTTGCTAGACATGCATCCGCCCATCTCAATTGCACTAGGGCCACAACTGCACTTTTCTTCACTAAAGCCAGCCATCCCTCCTTGCTCAGCAAGAGTAGCATCTCGCTGTCGGTCGCACGGCCGATACTTCTCTTCCTCGCCACTGCCCTTTTCGGCATGGCCAACTACGATCCCCACAGTATGTTTGCAGCAACTATAGAGAATAAATGTCCCGCTGTCAAATACATGGTCAACATCCTTCTACATAGTGTGCACTACCACCTGGCCCCTGGCACCTCTTTCCCCATGCCCCTGGCCACCATTTTCACTGTCCACACTAGGACCTCCGGCGTCCACTTCTCTGTCCTCCCCTGGACCCTTGACGCCATCTTGACTGTCCACACCAGGACTCCTTACGGTCAAGCAGTTGCCACATTCATGCATCCTAACACATTTGCCTCCTGCTCTCCATTTTCTGATAGCAGAATACATTTCCCAGTCCATATCAAAAGTCTTAATCACTTTACAACTTTTACTGGAACACTTCCGTTGCCACAAGCATCCCTCCATGTGAGCTTCCAACTTCAACCCACTCTCCCTGTCTCCCGTCGTTGCAGTCTCACACCCGGCCTGACGTTTAAATAGCAATTCAGGACACACAAATTAACTTTTTGGACTTTTTCTTTTGCCGTTGCCAGGGGCAACTGGCCCAGTAATCAATGGAAAAATCCCGGACGAGCCCCCAAATGTAGCAGGTTTTCCAGGCCTGTGGCCTAATGTGGGTCTGCCATCAGTACCGGTTACTTCTCCAGCCCATGTGAGCTGTGACCCTGGGTGTGAGCACTGCAGAGATGTATAGTAACGAAGTAGAACTACTTAAGTACTGTACTTAAGTACCAAAATGCGGTATCTGTACTTTCCTAGAGTAGAATTTCTCCTACTTCTACTTTTACTTCACTAAATTTTTTCGATGATTTCGATACTTCTACTCCGATACTTTTTTTTTGTGCTGCATCGTTACTCATAACTTTTCTCTGCCTTTCCCTTTTTCTTTTTTTGGTTTCCCTCCTTACTGCTCTCTCCTATTCTTTCAATTATCCTCCCTATTCTGCCTTCCCCCTCCCCTCCCCTTTTCTATAGGAAGGCAAAGGTAAAGATACCCCCCTTTTTCATGGGTACCTGGTCTCTGGCCATTTGGGTAGCGTTGTTCCGCTCCAGGCTTCCGCTGGGCCGGCGTGGAGTGCTCCCACATGCGCCTCTCGGCGCTCTGACATGTGTGGCGGCCTTCGGCCACTCCGATCCTCCCCTCCTTGTCTCCATTCGCTGACGTCTCAGCGCTGTGAGGCGGGGATACCGGCGGCCGTGCAGTAGAGGCACGTGTGCATGCGCAGTTCGATCGAGGCACTGGCGGCCATCTTGGTTAAGGGAAACATGGGGGGTCTCTGATGTAAGGGGGCTCTGTGTGGGGGGTCTCTGATGTAAGGGGGTCTCTGATGTAAGGGGGGCTCTGTGGGAGGGCTCTGATGTAAGGGGAGCTCTGTGTGGAGGGGCTCTGATGTAGGGGGAGCTCTGTGGGGGGCTCTGATGTAAGGGGGGCTCTGTGGGGATGGTCTCTGATGTAAGGGGGCTCTGTGTTGGGGTCTCTGGATGTAAGGGGGCCTTTGTGTGAGGGGTCTCTAAAGTAAGGGGGCTTTGTGTGGGGGGTCTCTGATGTAAGGGGGCTCTGTGTGGGGGTCTCTGATGTAAAGGGGGCTTTGTGTGGGGGGTCTTTGATGTAAGGGGGCTCTGTGTGGGGGGTCTCTGATGTAAGGGGGCCCTGTGTGGGGGGTCTCTGATGTAAGGGGTCTCTGTGTGGGGGGTCTCTGATGTGTGGGGGTCTCTGATGTAAGGGGGCTCTGTGTGGGGGGTCTCTGATGTAAGGGGGACTCTGTGTGGGAGGGCTCTGATGTGGGGGGCTCTGATGTAAGGGGAGCTCTGTGTGGAGGGGCTCTGATGTAAGGGGAGCTCTGTGGGGGGCTCTATGGGGGGGGGCTCTGTGGGGATGGTCTCTGATGTAAGGGGGCTCTGTGTTGGGGTCTCTGATGTAAGGGGGGCTTTGTGTGAGGGGTCTCTAAAGTAAGGGGGCTTTGTGTGGGGATGGTCTCTGATGTAAGGGGGCTCTGTGTTGGGGTCTCTGATGTAAGGGGGGCTTTGTGTGAGGGGCTCTGATGTAAGGGGGCTCTGTGGGGGGGTCTCTGATGTAAGGGGAGCTCTGTGTGAGGGGTCTCTGATGTAAAGGGGGCTCTGTATGGGGGGGTCTTTGATGTAAGGGGGGCTCTGTGTGGGGGGTCTTTGATGTAAAGGGGGCTCTGTATGGGGGGTCTCTGATGTAAGGGGGCTCTGTGTGGGGGGTCTTTGATGTAAGGGGGGCTCTGTGTGGGGGGTCTCTGATGTAAAGGGGGCTCTTTGTGGGGGCTGGGGGGTCTCTGCTGTAAGGGTGCTCTGTGTGTGGGGTCTCTGATGTAAGTGGGGCCTCTGTGGGGGGTTTCTGTTGTAACGGGGCTCCGTTGGGGGGTTTCTGTTGTAAGGGGGGCTCCGTTGGGGGGTCTCTGATGTAAGGGGGGTCTCTAATGTAAGGGGGACTAAGTTTGTAGTGATCATAAAAAGAAAAGTCAAATGAAGTGCAAAAAAAGTGCAAGAAAAAATGTGCAGGGCGCTGATGGGGGCGCCACAGGATCAGCTCGCACAGGGCGCTTGAACACCTAAGTCCGGCCCTGGTTGGGAGGTTCTTTCCCATTAACAGCAGATATGAAATTATATTCATCTTGTTTTGTCACATATATATATTTGAAGATTCACAATATTTTGAACTTTTTATTGACTTAGATTTCATACACTCTTCCTTTATTTCATTATTGGAATATATTGTTGTATATCACATTGGTTTATATATGATTTTGCGCACCAATAAGCTGTGGAGAAAAAAAACAGGCAGGGAAGAGAAGGAGGGATGCTTTAAAAGGGGAAGGGAGGGACATACTTTATCTGTTCTTTGTTTACAGAAAGTTACAGCCTTAGGGCTCTTTCACACGGGCGGTCCGATCAGATCCGCCTGTCAGTTTTTTAGGCGGATCTGATCGGATCCTCCATGCAGCTCTATGGGGCAGCGGGTGTCAGCGGAGGTCACCTCCGCTGACACCCGCTGCCATCCGCATCCGATCCTGTGCTGAAATCTGGACAGATGGAAACCCTATTTTTCCATCCGTTCAGTAATCGGAGCGGAGCGGATCTGATGAGAGCGGACAAGCGGTCCGCTCTCCTCCGATCCCCCATAGAGGGCAGCGGGTGCTGAGACACCTCCCTCTCCGCTCTGCAAGCGGAGACGGAGCTGTCATCTGCCCGGCTCAGCGGGGATCGCGGATCGATCCCCGCTGAGCAACACGGATCCGCCTGCGGAGGTGGACCGTGTGAAAGGAGCCTTAGGAATTGTGATTGTCCTTTAGGTTAATCATTTGAAATAATAAAAAACAATATGATGTTCAAACTTTTGACTTCTTTCTTTAATAACTACATAACACAGTACTTCTACTTCTACTTTCAGTACTTGAGTAGAATTTTTTTTTTCAAAACTACTGGTACTTTTTACTTTTAGTACTTAAGTAGCAATTTTTTTGAAAAAACTAACTGCAATACTTAAGTAAAAAAAATGTTGAATACTTTAGTACTTCCACTTAAGTAACTTTTTCTGCGAGCACTTCCACTTCTACTTAAGTCACTTTTTGATCAAGCACTTGTACTTTTACTCAAGTAGAAATTTCGAGTACTTTATACAAGTCTGGAGCACTGAGACATCAACAACTCCGGCATCTTTGTTGTTTTGTTTGATTTAAAGGGGATGGGAGAAGGTAATGAGTGGAATACTCATTTAGGCTTCAACTATGTACACTTGGGACTTTGTTCCTGAAAAATGCCCATTGGCGCTTCATTAACGCCAGCTGGCGCCAGCCAAAGCTCACTAACTCTGAGAGCATTCTGTCACTCAACAGAAGTGCTGAATCCTCGACTTGAAGTCCAGAAGATCCAGGACTGTGAATTGTAGAACTACTGACACTGTTGTACTGCAAGTCACTGAATACTCCCCTCCCGCCTTGCACTGGGTTGAGGTAGTATGTGGTAGGATTCTGTAAAGCTGTAACTTCCAACTGGCACACTCTGTCCAATTCAGGGCCCAACTGCAGGTGCCCCCTTTAACCTTGAACTCTTCAGGGTCCACTGACTATGTACCCCCTCTGTCACTTCAGGGTCCTCAACCTAGGTAAACCCTATCACCACTAGCTGACACTCGATCCCCGAACCTCCAATGGAGTGGTCTCCTCTAACTTTAGGTAGACCCTCAAATGCAATCCTCAGTGCTCATGACCTGTGTAGGCTTTCCTGGGACTGGACCCCTCTGACTCTCCTTAGGTTCTCGGCACACTGGATCCCCTCAGCTTAGTTCAGCACTCTCTCTGAATCTACAGGCAACACCCCGAGATCCTCTTCCTCAGACAGGAGGAGAGACAGCCATTCTCTCCCTCCTGGGACTCTGCTCCCGCCAAAGCCATTGTGCCATGCGCCACCCCCAAACTTATACCCACTCCCAGAATCCTTTGCAGCATAATCTGCCTTCTGGGGTAGTTACAAGCCTGGATGTGTCCCCTGATTGGGTTTTCTCCACTGCCCTATGAGAAGCTTCTCACAGGAGCCAGTGGGGAGACTCCCCCTTCAGCAGGCACACCTGGAAACCATGACACCCTGACTAAACAAATCACAGCCCTGCTGTAAGGCGGACAAGGCACAATATATACGTTTACCTAGCACCTACCTGTAGGGTGCTACATTGATTGATAGTAATATGGAGTGAGTGAGTGATACAGCGCTCCCCCTATAGTTGCCAAATTGCCATGATGAAAGCATACTATATATGAGGCCCTATATATATATAACACTTAAAACAAATATAATATACAAAACTAATTGATAAACACTGATGTACACTTCCAATGATGCTGTACATACTTTTTTACAACATTATATGCAAAGTCCAAAATAGTGAAGAAATTATTCTGTGAATTCCATGTAGAATGCACAAAAAACCTCCAGTGCCCGCCACCTTTCAAACTATGCACTCACCTCCATTTTTGACCTTCCACAGGTCAACATGCGCCTTTCCCTTTAAGGGGCTTATAAAACCTCTGATGGGTAGATGGATCTGTAATTAGTATATCCACTGTGTTCTATGGTAATCCTTAGCAATGGTGCTCAGAAAACTGACATAGGCCCCTTGCACACGGGCTTTCTGATCAGATTTGCCTGTCAGCTTTTCAGGCGGACCTGATCGGATGCTCCATTTACCCCTATGGGGCAGCAGATGTCAGCAGTGACATGTCCACTGACACCCGCTGCTATCCGATCTGATCCTGTCCGTGAAATCCAGACGGATGGTAACCCTATTTTCTATCTGCCTGGAGGATCGGATCAGATAGGATCAGATGAAAACGGATAGGTGGTCCGTTTTCATCTGATCCCTTCATAGAGGAGAGCAGGGATCTGACAGGTCCATCTCTGCACAGTGAGCGTAGACTGATCTGCCATCTGCCTGCTCAGTGGGAATCAACAGATCGATCCCCTGCTGAGCAAAGTGGAGTCTGCCGGGCGAAAAGCCAGTCTGGAAGGACCCATAGTGCTGAATCATTTAAAAACAATTTAATAAAAAAAAAAACTAAAAAAAGTAACAACTTACATTTTTCAGTGCACTGGCTCTGGTGCACTCAGACAGCATGCATACAGACATGGCTGCATACCCTGTTGACCTGTGGAAGGTCATAAATGGAAGTGAGCGCATAGTTTGAAAGGTGGTGGGCACTGGAGGTTTTTTGTATATTCTACATGGAATTCCCAGAATAATTTATTCTCTATTTTGAACTTTGCGTATTATGTTCTAAAAAATTATATAGAGCATCATTGGAAGTGGACATCATTGTTTATCACTGTCATTTACAGTGTTTTGTTTTCTAGCATTTATTTGCTCTGTATGATTTAAATACTTTAAAAACTTATTTTTGTATATGATATTAGTTTTAAGTGTTATATAGGGCCTCATATATAGTGTTTTTTTATTTGTGGCAATTTATATAGCAATTTATATAGCAACTATAGGGGAATATATTGACAACTGCAGCAGATCGCACACCCAGTGCATTTTGAACGCAGTGCAGGAAACGCGCACTGAACCTGGGTTAACTGTACTGCAGTGTTGTGTGAAGAGCTCTTAGAGTTTCTATAAAGTTATTTTTTATAGTCAGTAGACTGCATGTGACACTTGTGATTGCTTTGCAATCGTTTGGTGAACTGCATAATAAACTGAAGAATAAATTGTATTCAAGCTGGTGCTTTGCCTAACCGCAGTGAAATTGTCTACTGTCAAATTAAATGATAATTACTTTAGAACCAAGCGCATGCTTTTCATAATTAGAAACAGGCTTTTTATGGGGTAACTGGCTGCGTATCCCATCCCTGTAGAGTTTTAGAAATCATTCTTTGTGATAACTGTTTGGGAAGTGCAGCAGCCTGATTACGGAACTCTGACCGTTATACCAGCATCTGTATGCATTCATTGCAATTTTTTGTTAGTCATTTACATTTTTTTCACAGGTTCTACAAAGTGCCTAATGTTACCTTTATAAAAACCACTGCTGTGGCCCTCTAATCTGACCCTGGCTTTACTTTGTTATCAACGGCTCTTCTTCCATGGTTTCCCTGAGAGCTATACTGTCTCCCGCTGTCTGTTTGTACAAAGAAAGAAATTGTACAATCCCCATCAGATCAGGACCAGATTAACGTAGGGGCTATTGGAGCTGCAGCTCCAGGCCCCTACCTTTTATATAGGCCCCGGGTTGGCCATTCACTGTTACCGCTCTTCTGTCACTTGTAAACACAGAAGTCTGGCTTATATGCTCGCTTCCCCAGGCAGCTCCCTCAGAACCTCCCCACACAGCACGAAGGCCAGACAAGGAGGGACAGTTGCCGATGCATGGATGTGTTTATGGGCTTCAGAGACAGCATCCCATGTTGAATTAGGCATGCATGGCTGCACCCTTCCTCCTCTGGGTGCATGCCAAGGCACGGCCCTTAAGGCCCTTCAAAATCCTCAGCACCAAGCCCATGATGCTCTTAATCCGGCCCTGCATCAGATGCACCATCAACTATGTAGTGCAAGGGCCTGTATTTGATACTAATGGAATCAGTTTTTAGGTTTGTCCTCATAATATGGTTTGATAAGTTTATTGGAGATTGTACAGCTATCGTAAAATCAGATTGTATAATGTGGAGATGCTAAGTTAAATAAAATACACGTATTTGTTTGAACTGTTCAAAACTCCCTCTCTGTCATTGTAAAATATAATAGTTATTAGAATTTTATTATTGATTTTGTTACAGAGAGCAGTCTGTCTTGCAACACGACCCAACTAGGTATGTGCAAAATTGAGTTTTAATTTCCCTGAAATTTTTGCGAAAATTGGCATGTTTTAATGTAATTTCACCATTTTGTCAAAATTCATTAAATTGGCAATGGGCTTTAATAAAATCTAATCACCAATACAAAATAAAAAATAAAAATGCAAAAAAATCCCCTTCTGCTATTCTGGAAGTATCTAATTACTGTCTGTGCTGGTCAAACTCCTCCACCCCTTGACTCCCTACATAACCTTTAACCTTCAATGGGAAAGACCTAAAAGGAATACAAGGCTGCGGAGGCTCTTCTGATATCACATTCAAAATGTCAGCACCTAGCAGAAGTCACATTTTCTTTCAAATGCTACTTTTACCTATTCTGTAACTGTTCGGCCCCTTACACACTGCAGCTTAAAAATGCTCAGTACAGATTTTTTTTTTTATGAGCTAAAATACAGCCTATCCATTCTAATGTGCCTATGCACACAGGCGCGTAAATGAGAGCCGCGTATTCTTCAGTAAGAACAAAATAGAAAACTCTGCATTTTTGGACAGTAATTTACTCCTAATGCGTGCATTTGCACGCAAATATGCGCAAATACGCGCAAATGCGATCAAATGAACGCACACGATCATACTGTTGATCTGAAAAAGAACATTTGCATATTCAGAGGCGCAAATTCACACGAATTTGCACGAACGCATATGCGCAAAAATGCACCCAAATGCGCGCATTTCAATAAGACCAAAATTATGGCTGAAAAAGGAGATGCTCAAACAGGAGTAACGTGTGCAAGAGGCCTTCTTGTGCTCAATAATTTCTGTGTTTTAATTTCACAGAAAGAAAAAGCTTACAGCAAAAAAAGTTAAATTAAAAATTTAAAGCAACAGTACACAATTAACAATCAAATACACTCAAAAAAAATCACGAATACAAACAGAATACTAAAATAAATAAACAAAACTATTCTAAATTAACAAACAAACCCTATTTCTAAAATTGAGAGTTTCTGGTTGAAATAGACAATAGGGACATTTTGCACAGAAATCAGTTTTGCCAAATTAACTATTCCCTAACGCCTGTATATCTCTCTCAATATAATGTATAATACAGAAAAATGATTGGTATTCTGCCCTCATTGATATGGCACAATTAGCATCCATATTTAAATTGCACATTTCAGAAACCATGGAATACAGGAGGGGTATCTTCCAGATATCAATTTATAAAATGTAGCTGTGTAGTTATCCTGTCTATCCTCCTGGTCAGAATACATTTTACATTGTATGCTCTTTTAGCAGGAAATATATATATATAAAAAAACATTAAAATGGTATACATTTTATAGCTAGGATCGATGTGATAAAAAAGGCTCTCTATTAAGCTATTGTCATCTTAAACAAGCATCACAAATCTGGGATGTTACTCAACACTTAATTTGCAAGAACACGACAGATCCATTTACACCTCTAAGGAGCAATCACTCTTTGCCAGAATTTCTGAACCTCAAGATGAAAATTTTCTGGACAAGCTACAATATTTTAAACCTATATAAATTTGTCCGAATTATGCCAAGAATTGAAAGAACATCGATGTTTATCAACATGGCTTTGTTCAAATATCTTTAACAAATTGCTGTTTGTCCATACCGTGAGGGAAAAAAGTATTTGATCTCCTGCTGATTTTGTACGTTTGCCCACTGACAAAGAAATGATCAGTCTATAATTTTAATGGTAGATTTATTATAAAAGTGAGATACAGAATAACAAAAAAAAAAAAAAAAAATCCAGAAAACAGCATTTCAAAAAAGTTATAAATGAATTTGCATTTTAAAGAGTGAAATAAGTATTTGACTTCTTCACGAAACAGTACTTGGTGGAAAAACCCTTGTTGGCAATCACAGGGGTCAGTCATTTCTTGTAGTTGGCCACCAGGTTTTCACTCATCTCAGGAAGGATGTTTTTCCCACTCCTCTTTGCAGATCCTCTCCAAGTCATTAGAGATTTGCGGTTGACGTTTAACTTGAACCTTCAGCTCCCTCAACATATTTTCTATGGGATTAAGGTCTGGAGACTGGCTGTGCTTCTTCTTGAGCCACTCCTTTGTTGCTTTGGCCTTGTGTTTTTGGTCATGCTGGAATACCCATCCACAACCCATTTTTAATGCCCTGGCTGAGGGAAGGAGATTCTCACTCAAGATTTGGCCCCGTACATCATCCCTTTGATGTGGTGAAGCTGTCCTGTCCCCTTAGCAGAAAAACACCCCCAAAGCATAATGTTTCAACCTCCATGTTTCTTGGGGTCATAGGCAGCATTCCTCCTCCTCCAAACATAGCGAGTTGAGTTGATGCCAAAGAGCTCCATTTTGGTCTCATCTGACCACAACACTTTCACCCAGTTCTCCTTTGAATCATTCAGATGTTCATTAGCAAAATTCAGACAGGCCTGTGCATGCGCTTTCTTGAGCAGAGGGACCTTGCGGGTGCTGCAGGATTTCAGTCCTGTACGGCGTAGTGTGTTACCACTTGTCTTTTTTGTTACTATGGTCCCACTTGCCTTGATATCATTGACAAGATTCTCCCGTGTAGTTCTGGGCAGATTCCTGACTGTTCTCAAGGCAGTGGCGGAGCCAGAGGGTTAGCTGGGGTGTCAATTGACACCCCAGAAAAAGTCCCTGCCACCCCTGTTGCCACCCCGATCCAGGCTGGCAGCGGAGGAATCACAGGCAGTGGTGGGATGGGATCAGCCGGTTCGCAGAACCGGCTGATCCCTCTAAGCTGGCGGCCAGGGTCAGGGAGCAGCAGAACAGTGCGTCCCGAAGCCGAGCCCGCCCATTCTGTGACAATAGCGAATGAAAATTCGCTATTGTCACATGGATCCTCCTCCGGCCAATCAGGGAGCGGGTCCTCCCGCTTCCTGATTGGCCGAATGGCAAATGCCGTGCCATTGGTCGAGGAGGCGCCGGCGGGAGGACTGAGAAGATGCAGGGAGCCGCGGACCGATGATAAGCTGCTGTGATGACCGTCCGTGAGGTAAGTAAGCCGGTCTCATGGGGGGGGGACGACGCTGGCACTCTGCAATGATTGCGGGCAAATGCTGTGGCACTCTGCAATAATCATTGGGGGCATTGCTGTGGCACTCTGCAATAATCATTGGGGCCATTGCTGTCTCACTCTGCAATAATCATTGGGGGCATTGCTGTGGCACTCTGCAATAATCATTGGGGCCATTGCTGTCTCACTCTGCAATAATCATTGGGGGCATTGCTGTCTCACTCTGCAATAATCATTGGGGGCATTGCTGTGGCACTCTGCAATAATCATTGGGGGCATTACTGTGGTACTCTGCAATAATCATTGGGGGCATTGCTGTGGCACTCTGCAATAATCATTGGGGGCAAGGCTGTGGCACTCTGCAATAATCATTGGGTGCATTGCTGTGGCACTCTGCAATAATCATTGGGGGCAAGGCTGTGGCACTCTGCAATAATCATTGGGGGCAAGGCTGTGGCACTCTGCAATAATCATTGGGGGCAAGGCTGTGGCACTCTGCAATAATCATTGGGGGCAAGGCTGTGGCACTCTGCAATAATCATTGGGGGCAAGGCTGTCTCACTCTGCAATAATCATTGGGGGCATTGCTGTCTCACTCTGCAATAATCATTGGGGGCATTGCTGTGGCACTCTGCAATAATCATTGGGGGCATTGCTGTGGCACTCTGCAATAATCATTGGGGGCATTGCTGTGGCACTCTGCAATAATCATTGGGGGCATTGCTGTGGCACTCTGCAATAATCATTGGGGGCATTGCTGTCTCACTCTGCAATAATCATTGGGGGCATTGCTGTGGCACTCTGCAATAATCATTGGGGGCATTGCTGTGGCACTCTGCAATAATCATTGGGGGCATTGCTGTCTCACTCTGCAATAATCATTGGGGGCATTGCTGTGGCACTCTGCAATAATCATTGGGGGCATTGCTGTCTCACTCTGCAATAATCATTGGGGGCAAGGCTGTGACACTCTGCAATAATCATTGGGGGCATTGCTGTCTCACTCTGCAATAATCATTGGGGGCAAGGCTGTGGCACTCTGCAATAATCATTGGGGGCAAGGCTGTGGCACTCTGCAATAATCATTGGGGGCAAGGCTGTCTCACTCTGCAATAATCATTGGGGGCAAGGCTGTGGCACTCTGCAATAATCATTGGGGGCAAGGCTGTGGCACTCTGCAATAATCATTGGGGGCATTGCTGTCTCACTCTGCAATAATCATTGGGGGCATTGCTGTGGCACTCTGCAATAATCATTGGGGGCATTGCTGTGGCACTCTGCAATAATCATTGGGGGCATTGCTGTGGCACTCTGCAATAATCATTGGGGGCATTTCTGTGGCACTCTGCAATAATCATTGGGGGCATTGCTGTGGCACTCTGCAATAATCATTGGGGGCATTGCTGTCTCACTCTGCAATAATCATTGGGGGCATTGCTGTGGCACTCTGCAATAATCATTGGGGGCATTGCTGTGGCACTCTGCAATAATCATTGGGGGCATTGCTGTCTCACTCTGCAATAATCATTGGGGGCATTGCTGTGGCACTCTGCAATAATCATTGGGGGCATTGCTGTCTCACTCTGCAATAATCATTGGGGGCAAGGCTGTGACACTCTGCAATAATCATTGGGGGCATTGCTGTCTCACTCTGCAATAATCATTGGGGGCAAGGCTGTGGCACTCTGCAATAATCATTGGGGGCAAGGCTGTGGCACTCTGCAATAATCATTGGGGGCAAGGCTGTCTCACTCTGCAATAATCATTGGGGGCAAGGCTGTGGCACTCTGCAATAATCATTGGGGGCAAGGCTGTGGCACTCTGCAATAATCATTGGGGGCATTGCTGTCTCACTCTGCAATAATCATTGGGGGCATTGCTGTCTCACTCTGCAATAATCATTGGGGGCAAGGCTGTGGCACTCTGCAATAATCATTGGGGGCATTGCTGTGGCACTCTGCAATAATCATTGGGGGCATTGCTGTGGCACTCTGCAATAATCATTGGGGGCATTGCTGTGGCACTCTGCAATAATCATTGGGGGCATTGCTGTCTCACTCTGCAATAATCATTGGGGGCATTGCTGTGGCACTCTGCAATAATCATTGGGGGCAAACCTGTATCCTGTCTGTATCCTCTGATCACCACCACCTGTATCCTGTCTTTACTAGTAATGGCAGCGATCATTAGAGGGACTGCGACATTGCGGTGGACGAATCTGACACTAAATTACACTTTGTATATTGACCCCCCAAAATAATACCTAGCCACCCCTTTGCCACCCCTGTTTTAAAAGTCTAGCTCCGCCACTGTCTCAAGGTCATTGAAACTCCATGAGGTGAGATCCTACATGGAGCTCCAGACCAAGGGAGATTGACAGTTATTTTGTGTTTCTTCCATTTGTGAATACTCGCACCACCTGTTGTCACCCTCTCACCTAGCTGCTTGGCTTGTAGCCCATTCTGCCTTGGGTAGGTCTACAATCTTGTTCCTGACATCCTTGGATAGCTTTTTAGTCTTGGCCATGGTGGAGAGATTGGAATCTGATTGATTGTTTCTGTGGGCAGGTGTCTTTTATACAGGTAACAAGCTGAGATTAGGAGCACTCACTGATTAAAATGCAAATCAAAACTTTTTTTAAATGCATTTCTTGGATATTTTTGTTGTTATTCTGTTTCTCACTGTCAAAATAAACCTACCATTAAAATTATAGACTGATCATTTCTTTGTCGGTGAGCAAACGTACAAAATCAGCAGGGGATTAAAAACTTTTTTCTTTTTTTTTTTACAACCTGAAGCTGTAATACAGGTGCCTCCCAGTTCTTAAATACATACAGGATGTGACATTTTGAAGTAGACACCACAGAGCAGTGTCCAGTTCCACCAGTCCAGCTTGACTCTGCTACCTATCTCCCAGTGACAGAATGGGTTCACACCAGCACAGACCCCATGTGCATGCATAAATGACTCTTTTCTCTTCCATACTGTATGGCTAGGTTCCTAGGGTCTCTGCCATGCTGATCTGGTCCCGGTTGCTGGGGCACCGACCGCATGGGAGGTAGGTTATGAACAGTTCCCCTCCCTATATATGGGACCCATCATCCCTGCCAGTACCTCTTTCCCACTGTCTGGCTGTCACATCATCTTTCTTTTGTAAGACACACATCATCTTTTCTTGTTGCCCCTAGCAACTGCATGTCACCACTTCACCCCATGTGTGTGCATTACAGGTTCTGTTCTTTCATACGCCATTACCATCCCTTTAACCACTTGCCAACCCGCTCACTGAGCTGGTACTGCGGCAAAGTGGCTCGTTATCATCTGGCGACGTAGACCTACGTCACCAGACTCTCCCCTCTCTCGGCGGCGCGTTCCCGCTGTATTCAGACACAGCGGAATTGGGCCAGGGGAGGAGAGGCGGTGATCTCCGCCACTCTTCCCTGATCGTTGGGGATCGAGTGAGGAAATCCGCCCTCTTGTGTAAACAAAGCGGGCGGATCTCCTATGTGACAGACAGGGACAGATTACAGGATTCAGCATAGCTGAACCTGAGATCTGTGTCACACAACCCCCTCCCCCCATACACGTCAGTAAGCATGAGGCATACATTTAACCCCTTGATCACCAATAAAGTTAACCCCTTCCCTGCCAGTGTCATTATTACAGTAACAGTGCATATTTATAGCACTGACTACTGTAGTAATGTCACTGGTACCCCCAAAAGTGTCAAAAATGTCAGTTAGGGGTCCGATCTGTCCGCCGCAATGTCGCAGTCCCGCAAAAAAAAAAAAAAAAATGATCCAATGTTGACCTAAATGACTAATGATGATAAATAGAATCCACCTGTGTGTAATCAAGTCTCCGTATAAATGCACCTGCACTGTGATAGTCTCAGAGGTCCGTTTAAAGCGCAGCGAGCATCATGAAGAACAAGGAACACACCAGGCAGGTCCGAGATACTGTTGTGGAGAAGTTTAAAGCCAGATTTGGATACAAAAATATTTCCCAAGCTTTAAACATCCCAAGGAGCACTGTGCAAGTGATAATATTGAAATGGAAGGAGTATCAGACCACTGCAAATCTACGAAGACCTGGCTGTCCCTCTAAACTTTCAGCTCATACAAGGAGAAGACTGATCAGAGATGCAGCCAAGAGGCCCATGATCACTCTGGATGAACTGCAGAGATCTACAGTTGAGGTGGGAGACTCTGTCCATAGGACAACAATCAGTCGTATACTGCACAAATCTGGCCTTTATGGAAGACTGGCAAGAAGAAAGTCATTTCTTAAAGATATCCATAAAAAGTGTAGTTTAAAGTTTGCCACAAGCCACCTGGGAGACTCACCAAACATGTGGAAGAAGGTGCTCTGGTCAGATGAAACCAAAATCGAACTTTTTGGCAACAATGCAAAACGTTATGTTTGGCGTAAAAGCAACACAGCTCATCACCCTGAACACACCATCTCCACTCTCAAACATGGTGGTGGCAGCATCATGGTTTGGGCCTGCTTTTCTTCAGCAGGGACAGGGAAGATGGTTAAAATTGATGGGAAGATGGATGGAACCAAATACAGGACCATTCTGGAAGAAAACTTGATGGAGTCTGGAAAAGACCTGAGACTGGGATGGAGATTTGTCTTCCAACAAGACAATGATCCAAAACTTAAAGCAAAATCTACAATGGAATGGTTCACAAATAAACATATCCAGGTGTTAGAATGGCCAAGTCAAAGTCCAGACCTGAATCCAATCGAGAATCTGTGGAAAGAACTGAAAACTGCTGTTCACAAATGCTCTCCATCCAACCTCACTAAGCTCGAGCTGTTTTGCAAGGAGGAATGGGCAAAAATTTCAGTCTCTCGATGTGCAAAACTGATAGAGACATACCCCAAGCGACTTACAGCTGTAATCGCAGCAAAAGGTGGCGCTACAAAGTATTAACTTAAGAAGGCTGAATAATTTTGCACGCCCACTTTTTCAGTTTTTTATTTGTTAAAAAAGTTTGAAATATCCAATAAATTTTGTTTCACTTCATGATTGTGTCCCACTTGTTGTTGATTCTTCATAAAAAATTACAGTTTTATATCTTTATGTTTGAAGCCTGAAATGTGGCAAAAGGTCGAAAAGTTCAAGGGGGCCGAGTACTTTCGCAAGGCACTGTATATCAGAATGTAAAAAATAATGTTTTTTTTTTCAAAATTGTCGCTCTTTTTTTCAAAAATTAAAAATCGCACAGGTGATCAAATACCACCAAAAGAAAGCTCTATTTGTGGGGAAAAAAGGACATCAATTTAATTTGGGTACAGCGTCGCAAGACCGCGCAATTGTCCGTTAAAGTAACGCAGTGCCGAATCACAAAATATAGCCTGGTCAGGAATGGGGTAAAATCTTCCGGTCTTAAAGCGGTTAAAAATATGCTCATTGAGAATTTTTTTGTCAAAGACATGTAGCTAAATACATTTTGGCCTAAATATATGACAAAATTTGAATATATTGGATATTTTTTAACTATCAAAGTAGAAAATGTCAATTTTTTCGCAAAATTTTCGCTCTTTTTTTATTAATATCGCAAAAAATGAAAAGCGCAGAGGTGATCAAATACCACCAAAAGGAAGCTCTGTTTGTGGGAAAAAAAGGATGTAAATTTCGTTTGGGTACAGGGTTGCATGACCGCGCAATTGTCAGTTAAAGTTGCGCAGTGCCAAGTTGCAAAAAGTGGCCTGGACGTTAAGCAGGAAAATCCTCCGGTGGTAAAGTGGTTAAGCAACCTCAGACCAGGCTAGGACAAAGTTTCAAAAGCTTTACTGGAAACTTTCTACATTATAGTTCCAAAACAAAGGTCACATTCTCTTCCCTAAACTAAACCCTAACTCAGGTTTATGTCTGCCCCAGCATACCTGCACAGACGAGAGTCCAAACACAACAAAGTCCACAATGACAGATCTCCGGAGCTGGTGTTTTTAAGGAAGGCCTGCAGGTCCCAGCAATCCCCCTACATGTGGAAGTTTCCTAGGGGCAGGCGAGGCTCTCTCTGGCAGCTTCAGCTGCAGCAGCTCTGTGATGTGGTTGAAGATTACATGCTATGTCCTGTATGTGTCTTCTTTCCCATGAAGACTGATTGACTGGGAAGAGCCCTCCACCCTTTTATTATCAGCATGAGGAGAGAGGCAGAGCTCAGTAATCAGGCTAACTGTTTCACTTCCAGCTGGGGCAGCAGCTGTCTCGCCAACATTTCAACCTGCTTACACGCTGACTGGATTACACAGAATACACATATTTTATTTGTAATATTTAACACTGTGCCACATTTTTGCCCAATTTCTCCCATTAAAAATCTTGTGCCAAATTGAGGAAAGTATTGCAACAGTTTTGTTTAGATTAACTAATGTGACAAATTCAGGTAGTTTTTATTTGCATCACTTTTAGAATATGTAAATATGCCTGCGACATATTCTAAAAGAATTACCACCAGTTCGCACAAAAGCAAACTGGCAGTAATTGAGACCAACTCTGAATTGGCATACAGAGAAACAACAGTGCTCAGTGTGGGGCATTTTGTTGCTGGGAAGCCCAGAGTTCTTTGTTGCTATGAAGTCAGTGGCCACAGGCATCCTAGCAACTGATGACTCATCCTCTGTCCCATTCAGATGTTGGCCTGGAGATTCCCCGAGGCTGATAGCTGAAAATAAACAAAGGGAGGTATTACTGGCTGATGTCATTACCCAAATATGACAAGGGCCATATTTGGACAATGGTGTCAGGTGGGTTTCCAGTCCCTTTTGTTTACTTTCAGCTGTTGACCAGGGAGTCTCACGTCTGGCAGCTAAATGCCACCTCGGATTAATCATCAGTTGCTAGGATGCTTTCGGCTGTAAAGCTGACTGTGTGCTAGCTAGGAAGGGACTGAACATGCAATGAGGAAGGGGTGTCTGTCGTATGGTATTGAAAGAGCTCAATAGCTCAAGATTCAGCTTGAGCTATAGAGCTCTGTAAATAACAAGGTTTATACAAAGGAGAAATTAGAAAAGATAAAAAGGAACCAAGTGTTTGACTTGCTGACTGGATTACAGAGTATCTGCAACACTTTATATGAATTTCATGGTATATATAATATTTAACAGGGTATACAATATATTTTTTAACAATCATACTTATCTTGCAAAGTTCAACAAACAATACATGTTATAATGTTATGGAACTGCCACCAACTGAATCAGTTTTGGAAACAATTTAAATTTCTTTGTGACACAAATATCAATTGAAGTCTTGTAGTTTTTCTCTATACAAATCGTGTATCAGTATTTGTTGGGGTTTTTTCAAGATATTTTAGCTTAGAAATGCCTTTAAATATTACTTTCTCTTAGTAAAAATGTGCATCCAGGACTCTATGCTGGCATAGCTTAGTAGCAGTCACACCCCTTTCAGAAACATTCTCACATAGTATTGCTATATTTAGCTTAGTTTCAAGCTTGGAAAGTGTTAATTAGCCGATGGATGGATATCTCTTTCAGCTTATTCTCTCATATTAGTTACAGTACAGGATTATAGTCAGTTTTATCTTCCAGTAGAATCAGGATAAGTTAGAACTGTCAGATTTAAAATGCCTTCTGTGCGCTCATAGAGGAGACTTTTCTTCTCTTTCTGTCTGACATCTGTCCCCTGACTAGGAAGTGAGAGAAAATCCCCCTAATAGGGGCACAGCGAGGAAAAAAAAAAAAGAAAAAAAAAAAACCTGACAAATTCTAAACCTAACCTACTCCACTAAAAATATGCTTTTATTGCTGTCTGCATCCTAATTTTCCTCACTTCTTGATTTGTCTGACACCTATCTAAAATAAAATATTTATAGAGAACTACCGCACTACTATTGTTTCAACAAACATATTAAATTGTAATTAAGCTGGTGCTGCTAGCACTCATACATGTTCCCACATCAAAATAAATATAAATAAATAAAAAATGCTGCGCATTTATAAATAAATAAAAAATGCTCCGGTCATTTTTGTGCTTAAAAAAAGTCAGCAGCGGGGGCGTGGCCTGACTGTGATGGCGTGAGGACGCTTTCCCACTGAGCTCCTGCTTTCCCAGGCACTACATTCGTTTTGCGGCTCGGGTTTCTCAGCAACTTACCTCCCAGCGATGCCCGCGAAGCACCGGCCCTCATCCCAGCCGCCCGGCGGAGCCTCCTCACGCTCCGCGGACCTCCAGCACATCTTCTCGGTGACCCCGGAAGGACAGCATGTAGCGGCCAAGATGGCGATGGCTCCTTTGACTCCGGTGACCAGGATGGGGATTGGGACTGGAAGGCCCACATTAGGGCCCTGCCAACTAAAGCTGAGATAATCCACCTGATAACCACTACGGCTCTCTAGTTGAACTTTCTTCATCTGGATTGGCCTTCTGCTCCCTTTGCTTTTTGATGCCTGCGTTCAGGTTTCTCTGCATGATCGGTATTTCTGTGAAGCTCCACTGGGTTTAGTTATGATGGGGGGGTCTCTCACCCCTCACGATTAGGGAGGGATCCGGGTCCTGTTGGGGCCTGGGTCCTCTCCTGGTCACCGCAGGACGTGTTCTGTTTGTTTATATTGTTCGCCTTTTTTAAGGCGCTTTAATGTGTTATATGTCTTGGAAAGGTGGCCTAGTGGTGAGGTTACCTAAAGCGCTTGCTTGTGTGTGTACACTCTAAATAGTATATTTGTGTCTTGTGATAAAAAATGTGTCCTTTTCGTGAACAATGGGTTAACTAGTGTACACTATATAAAGCATCAAATACCTTAATTAATGGTAAATATATACCTCCTCAACACTGTCCCCATACAGTTGCCTCAACTGTTCTTAAAGCGACTTTGCCGATCTTTCCTGAAGTTTGTCTGGCATGGTAAACGCTATCCTTAGGCAACAGAAGGCATGGCATACGCTATCGACAGAAGAAAGAAGGGGGGGTGGGACTGCCAGATGTCTCCCTGTACTTGAAAGCTATGGCCCTGGTCCTCATGTTGAATTGGGCTAATGACGCTGCCACCAAACCCTGGGTGCCCCTGGAAAAGACTATGGCGGGTAGGAACCCTGGGGGGTGCGCCGTGGGTCCCAGAGGGCGGCAGGGGTCTCTCGGGTTAGACTTCTCCACTGACGAGAGCGACCCTCTGGACATGGGATAGGCTCAACGCGGGGGTGAATTCTCCACGGGGGTTTCCCCCCCTAGCTCCCTTAGGTGGCTTTTCTTGGAGAGGACTCTCAATTTTTTCAGACTTGGGGGCGACGACGGGAAGACGTTTTGCGGCAAATTTGCGCCGTCTGGACATTTTCTTTCACTGACTGCTCTGCAAGCTCGATTTGGGGATTTCC
The DNA here is from genome assembly GCF_965119305.1 of Pelophylax lessonae. Lineage (NCBI taxonomy): Eukaryota > Metazoa > Chordata > Amphibia > Anura > Ranidae > Pelophylax > Pelophylax lessonae. The sequence continues at coordinate 145,543,369 of NC_138769.1, read as the reverse complement.
CTATGTCCGCTTGGCGCCACAGGCAGATGTCGGATTTTATGGCCAAACTCCCAGCCCAATAGACCAACTCTCCCCTCTGGAGAAGTGGTTCGCCCAATCCCTGGACTCTCTACATCTTCTTTCTCATATGTATAAATTAATCTTCAGCTTGGTGTCGTGTTCGGTCCCTTACTATGTTTGGGAATGGGTGAGAGAGTTGGGAGTGGAATTATCCACTCAACAGCTGACTAAAATATTGCACCTAGCCCACGTTTCCTCCATTAACACTAGAATCCAGGAATCCTGTTACAGAGTTCCTCTCCAGATGTTATAGGGCCCCCTCGAGGCTGAAACAGATGTTCCCTAACACCGATCCTTGGTGTTGGAGGGGCTGCGGCCAGGAGGGCACGTTATCCACATTTGGTGGCACTGTCCGATCCTTAAACCCTTCTGGGATGCGGTTCATCCCTGGATTCAGAAGCTAGCTATTTACCCTCCTGACCACACCCCGCTCCAATACCACTTTCACGATACCCACTTTGCAATCAAGAGAGAGATATAAACGTAGTGTCATCCTGTTCTTGCTGAACGCAGCCAAGTGCCTGATTATAAGGAACTGGAAGCAGACCACCTGTCCCACCTTGTCTGCATGGAAACGGGAGGTGAATTGGGTTATGGAAGCGGAAAGGAGGGTTTTGTCCCTGCAGGGGAAACAGTCTTGATTCATGGATACTTGGACAGGGTGGATGTTCTACTCGGAAGAGATTCCTAATGATTAGTATATTTTTGGGCTGTCTGACACTTTCTAGGACCCGGTGATTCCTCCTTGATGAATTGCCGCCTTCATGGCCGTGTCTCCTCTAGGCTGATCCTCTTTCTTTCTTTTCTTTCTCTGTTCCTCTCCTTTGGCTGGCCCTTCTGAGGCCCCGTTTTTCTCCTTTTTTTTTCTACCCTTCTATCTTGTTTCTACTGTTTTGTTACCTTTGTATGTGGAATCTGTGGCAACTATGCATGGTAATGCTTGATACTGAAGGTCCTGGATCTGCTGGGCTGCCACGGGGGTCCCTTTCCGGGAAATGGCCCCAGCCAGCAGGACAGGTGTTGGTTGAGGTTCGCCTCCATCGGGCCGATAGGCGCAATCTACATTACGATAAACCTGTTCACTGTGATACTGACTTTCATCTATTGTTTGACATGCCACCATTATTCTCAATTGTGCTTGATGCTTTTTTTTTTTTTGCACTGTTCTGTACTTTACCTATTTGTAAAATGTTAAAAATGAAAATAAAGATTATTAAAAAAAGAAAAAGGCAGCAGCTACATAAACTGTAGCTGCTGACTTTTAATAAACAGACACTCACCTGTCCCAGGATCCAGCGATGTCCTCACCCGAGCTGTCCCTTCCCTCCATCTTCTGTCCCTGGCTTCTCAACTGTGGGCACCTGGCTGTGACAGCTTGTGGCTTCACAGTCGGGTGCCCGCTGCACATGCGGGACCCTCACAACCACAGCCCAGGGATGTGGGGAAGAGACCCTTGTCCCCAGTTGACTACTGCAATTTGACTACTGCAATACTACTATTTGCTGTTTGGTTGTTGACTGCTGTGTTATATCTTTTAACTATGAACCAATCCAGTAAAATCTTGCTTTGCTGATTCATCACTGTAAAGTATTTTCTTACCACCATCTGGTTATAATATACTTTGCCACTACTCAAACAATTTGAGATAATTTTCTGTTGTATGAATATTGCTGTGTTTGGGGGTATTTATATGTACAGGTCAGGTGTCTTCATCTATAACTTTAGCCCAGCCAGGCTAATCAGATAGTACAAAGCTGTTTGCAGAGTCATAGACACAAAAACAAAGGACCCAACATATCAATCATCTACTTTGGGGGTTAAGCGCTACAGTTGTCAGCCTTTAACAGGAAGTGCTGTTACTGGAAGGATTTCCAGCTAAGAAACTTTGCAATAAATTCACAAAAAAAATTTGCTTCTTAAAATTGTATAGGGTTAAGCATGATTCCAAACATAGTGAAAAAAAGCGTTTGGGTTTGTATACACTTTAACCACTTGTGGACGGCCCCATTGCAAAAATACTGCGCCATGTACATGATTTGGCACTTCCGGTTAGCCCCCCACCCTGCTGCCCACCACCCGATCTGTGCTGTCATTCAGTACAGCCAAAATCGGTCAGCAGGTCCCGGCCAATGATTTATGGCTGGGACCTGCTGATCAGCTTAGTGAATCACAGTACTGAGCCCTGTGTTTACTAACAACACATAGCCCTGTACATGGAGCAGTGGTGTGACTTTGCAGGCAGAATAAACAACCACATCTCTTAGTTAAAGCAGCACACATTACACATTGTTAGGCACACAGTTAACCCTTTGATTGCCCCTAGATGTTAATCCCTTCCCAGCCAGTGTCATTAGTTCACTGACAGTGTATAGTATTAGCACTGATCACTGTATTAACTGGTAAAGACAGTGTCAGTTAATCAGTTACCACCCATTGTCAGTTATTGTCAAATTGTCTGCCGAACTCACATTTCCACTATAAATCTCTTATCACCCCCATTATTAGTATAAAAAAATAAATAAATAAATAAATAAAAATTCCAGAATAAATAGTATACCATCATTTGTAGACGCTATAACTTTCACGCAAACCAATCAATATACACTTTGGGATTTTTTTTTTTTTTTTACCAAAGACATGTAACAGAATACATTTTGGCCTAACTTTATGAAGAATTTTGATTCTTTTTATTTTTTTGTTGGATATGTTTTATAGCAGAAATTAAAAAAAAAATATATATATTTTTTTTTTTACAAAAAATAAAAATAAAAAAAAACCCACTGGTGATCAAATACCAGTCAAAAGAAAATTCTATTAGTGTGAAAAATGATATACATTTAATTTGGGTACAGTGGTGCATGACTGCGCAGTTACCAGTTAAAGTAGCGCAGTGCTGAGTAGCAAAAAATGCCCTGGTAATGAAGGGGGTAAAACTTTCCAGAGCTCAAGTGGTTAATACTAAAATATTACTTTTCAATAGTAAGACCCTTTAAACTAAAATGAATACTACCATGCCGAGCTCCATCCATTTTTGTTTCCTACCAGCATGCTGGTATTTTTACATTTTCTTTCTAACATTCACAGAGGCACAGCTGAAATGATAAGCATTAACTGTGTAAACAGTTGAGGTCTCAAAGGCTACTGACACTTGGCATATAATACCAGCTGTAGGCTGGGGGGCAGCATCGATCAGACAGCTGAATTATTGCGTTAATTAGGTCCTATGCTCCAGGTAACTCACTGGTGACATCAATACATCACTGTACCTCCAACACTGATAGTCGCTATATCTCCCTATGGGTTAGGCATTTCAGACACATGAACACACTAATGGCTGCTTAACCGCTCTCTAGACTGGAAGAACTTCCGCGCAAACTGGTTTAGAATACAATGAGACATTACTATCATCTATTATTTGATATCTTCTCCGTTATTTTATACCTGTGTACATGTGCTGTATTTTATGATAAGCATGATGTTTGAAAGCACAAAGTTCACATTGGATTGCTTGCTTGGCAGCTATTAAACATAAATCCTTTAAATCATTTCTGCTTCTGGTCAAGGTCACAGTGAGCATTTGCCAGATTTTTTTAAACCAAGATCATGACATGAAAATCCTTCATTTTGCAGACAAAATCTGAATCATCTCAGCGTGGAAGATAATGAAATATGCAGCCATCTTGTCAGACACAAGCAGCCATGAAACATGTGGAACTCAAATTTTTTTTTTTTATTCATTATTCATAGTGTTGGAGAGTTAAGGTTTTTATTTCTGTCTGATTGAGGTGATTTTCCCCTCGTTTCCTGTCCTGATAGCTCTGATCTTGCTAACTTTGCTGACCTTTTCCCAATCAAAATTATATTTGGACATCATGATTTGATGGGGAAACATTTTTGATGGTAACCCAGACAGCAATACAACCTTACACAGGCAGGGCCATCTTACCGAATGGGCAAGCTGGGCAGTTGCCCGGGGGGCCCCACCTGCCCAGCAACCCAGCCCCAGCCCCAGCCAAGCATTAGTCCCGATTCCCAGGTGCATCCTGCTGCTGAACTTGGCAGGTTCCAAGAGCTTGTCGGCCCTGCGCTGCTGTCAGGCCACTTGGGCCGTGGAGGGGGAGCCCACAACAGCAGGAATGCCTGTCCACCTCCACGGAAACAGGCACACAAAGGACAGTGAAGTCTGACTCCCGTTAGTGTGTGTGCTCACCGGACCCAGCTGCCGAACTTGGAAGCTGTCATTAGCCTGGCACCGCTGTACCAATAAATATCTCCTTATGTCTCATGGGTGATTGTGTAGGCAGGGCCCCAGTGCACTGCATTGCCCGGGGCCCTTTAATGCTCTTAAGATGGCACTGTACACAGGATCTATCTATATCTACTCTATCTTTACCGACAAAAATATCTTGACCACCCCCACCATGTCCTTTTTTATCCCTTCACTCTTCCATGGGTATTGTAGGAGGCATGTAACTTAATTAACCACTTTACCACCGGAGGATTTTCCTGCTTTACGTCTAGGCCACTTTTTGCAACTTGGCACATGGGCGACTTTAACTGACAATTACGCGGTCATGCAATGCCGTACCCAAACGAAATTTACGTTCTTTTTTTCCCACAAACAGAGCTTTCTTTTGGTGGTATTTGATCACCTCTGCGCTTTTCATTTTTTGCGATATTAATAAAAAAACAGCAAAAATTTTGCAAAAAAATTTACATTTTCTACTTTGACAGTTAAAAAATATCCAATATATTCAATTTTTGTCATATATTTAGGCCAACATTTATTTAGCTACATGTCTTTGACAAAATAATTCTTAATGAGCGTATTTTTAACCGCTTTAAGACCTGAAGATTTTACCCCATTCCTGACCAGGCTATATTTTGCTATTCGGCACTGCGTTACTTTAATGGACAATTGCGTGGTCGCGCCACACTGTACCCGAATTCAATTTATTTCCTTTTTTTCCCCAACAAATAGAGCTTTCTTTTGGTAGTATTTGATCACCTGTGCGATTTTTAATTTTTGAAAAAAAGAGCGACAATTTTGAAAAAAAAAAAAAACAATATTTTTCACATTCCCCCCAAAACATTTATAAATCAAATTTTTTTAACATTTTAGGCCAGTTTGTTTTCTGCTACATATTTTTGGTAAAAAAAATCACAATAAGCGTATTTTGATTGGTTTGCGCAAAAGTTATTGCGTTTACTAACTACGGGAAAGATTTGTCATTTTTATTGTTTATTTATTTTTTACTAGTAATGGCGGCGATCTGCGATTTTTTTTGCGGGACTGCGACATTGCGGCGGACAGATTGAACCACTAACTGACATTTTTGACACTTTTGGGGGTACCAGTGACATTACTACAGTAATCGGTGCTAAAAATATGCGCTGTTACTTTAATAATGACACTGGCAGGGAAGGGGTTAACTTTATTGATGATCAAGGGGTTAAATGTATGCCTCATGCTTACTGACGTGTGTGGGGGGAGGGGATTGCGTGACACAGACACAGATCACAGGTTCAGCTATGCTGAATCCTGTAATCTGTGACTGTCTGTCACAGAGGAGATCCGCCCGCTGTATTTACACAAGCGGGCGGATTTCCTCTCTTGATCCCCCGACGATCGGGGAAGAGCAGCGGTGATCACCGCCTCTCCTCCCCTGGCCCGACTCCCGCTGTGTATTAATACAGCAGGCCGCCGGGAGAGGGGAGAGTCTGGTGACGTAGGTCTACGTCGCCAGACGATAACGAGCCACAGTGGCCAGTGGTGAAGTGGTTAAATAATTAAACCAAACCACTTATTTGGATAAATCATGGCCGTGGCTTTATTATTGGTTTTAGCAAAATACATTTAAACCATTTAAACATACTACTGAATACTTTATTCATATCAGATCAAATACCGAATACTTCAAACATGGCCCAGCCACTACGGCTCGAGCCTAAAATCCTTTACTTTAAACAAAGGTTATCAATTATCACCCCTGTTCTTTATCTTAAGAGGAAGGCGGTCCCACCACATATCAAGCTGCAACGAGGGAAGGGGGGGGGGGGCGGGGAGCAGTCCTTGTTGAATCCTTCTGTTGACTGGCAATAACTTGAGCCCAGAACCCCTATTTATAAGGGACCCCGGGAATTCCAGAATCTTTCATGGGTCAGGTGACCTTATTTGATCAATCTTGAATGACTCCCTAAGATTCTGGAATGTTCCTAGGGTCACCTGACTCTGCTGATCTATCAGAGAAGCCCCCATACCCCACACAGCCTTGGGGTAACTTGAGACTGTCGCCTCCACAATCCCATGAGGAAAGGGGGGGGAGTCTCGAAACTTTGCCCCCTTTTTTCCTTACATTCTTTAGCATCTTCTCCATATCTTCCTCCTTCCTCTGGGATTGCTTTCTTTTATCCCAAGAAGGCTTTCCAGGCATACTGACTACTTTTTTGGAAAACGAGGTCCCCGTGGTAATTCTAGCACACTCCCCTGTGTTTTGTTAGCATGTATTCTACTAATTTGCTATGAAAACCATAAAAATTATTGTTGATTCTGTTTCTATTGTACCAATTCCAGAATATGCAAATCCAACATTTTAAATTCCTGATATGTGCCTGCTGTACCATGTACTTGTATGAAAAAGTATCCTGTTCTCTTTGTATTGCTTCCTTTGTTTAAAAATCCCTGGTGTTTCTGCCAGTTCCCCTGGTATCCTATCAAAATTGACCATACTAAACAAGAGAACGCACTGTGGCCTGGTCTCTTACTGTGCTGAGAACTCTTCTCCAGTCATCAGACTTCTGCCGACACGCCTTTCACTGGGAAGATCAGTGTGCTGTTGTTTCTCCCCCCCCCCTCCCTTTTCAGCTTTTATACAGCTGAGACCAGAGAGTATGTGATCACTTATAAAAAAGGGTAAAAAAAAAGTGTATATCATTTTTTTTTATCTCTGCGCAAATGTTTTGCCTTTCATTTCTATTTTAAACTTAATGTATTACAAGGTGGGGGTTTACAATCACTTTACTGTATCCTAGCTCAGCAATGGTCATTTCTTCTTCTTGTAATACACTTTTTTGCTTATCTCTCTTTAATCTTGTTTATGCATTGTTCTTAAACAAAATAAAAATTTGGCTGTAATTTCACTTTAAATGGTCAGATATTTTCAGCCTAAATTCTGTAAAGTTAAACCACCTGTCAGGTTTTTACATCTCTTGGAGATTGGGGTGTAACTCATTTGGCCATGATGAGGGTTCTCACTTTCCCTGTTAGATTTTTAATTTATTTTATATTATTGAACATACAAAAGTAGAATACAAAGAAGGGAGGAAACAATGAAAACTCCCAGGCAGACAGGAACAACTCAGCTCTCCATTTAAATAAATACATGTTTAATATATAAAAACTCATCACCCAGTTCTAGCCATTGGGTGGATTAGAAAAGTATGATATAGCTTTGGGGGGAAAAGTCATATTGTCCAATATGAATTGTATTGTATAATTGGTATTGTTTCCCCATAATAGGGTTAGCTTCAGGAATTAAATAAAGTGCAGCGCAATAAAAATAAATAAATACAGCGTACTGATAAAATGGGACACCTTGTTAAATGATACAGCATATATATGTAAACACAATTAAATCGGTCCATGAGCAGCCGGACCTAATGAATAATGCAGCATAGAAAAATAACCACAGTTAAATCAGTCCATATGCAGCTGGAGAGTGACAAGATGATAGCAACTGTGGAATAGATAGTGCTTCCATATCACATGCAGGTGTTAAACGTGAACCTCAGCCCATCCACCACCAACACAGACAAATACCTCCTCTCATCTCCAAAATTCAACCTAAAAGGTCACACAGCATAATCCAAAGCAGAGGATGTTAACTCCTGTATACGAGTCCCGGCATGGATAGGAACATCTCTGTGTGACTCTGTGTGTATATGTAAACCCAAAACACACAATCTAGGGCTCTCTGTATATTCCACAGTTTATTGAATAAAGATAAAATCCTACTTACAACAAGAGCACTAACAAGTGCATGTAATCAGCGTTAGTAATCAAACCACAAAGATGGCTTCGAGTGACGTCATATGTTGCTCCTCCTCCCGTGCGCGTTACGTCCGTGGGCTGGACTTCGTCAGCAGGATCGGAGCAACGCTTTCAACCCGCTCTTATATTCATGTTGCCATGACTACAGGAAGCTACACTATATGTCTCACTGAGGAGGAGGGGAACGCCCCCCCACCCCCTCACGTTACTGACGGAACAATATGCCATTTAGATTAAGTACTGTGGAAGTTCAAGGCTAATAAAACACAAGACTATGTCTTACGCTTACTTAAATCACAGATCTAAATGCATACCTCAGTTACAGTGCTATGTGAATACATAATCACAGTGTAATAAAAGGCATAGCCAACCCGCAAATCTTATATATATTCACAGCATTAAGGGGAACTCTTCCACCATTATATTTTTAATCCCTCAAGATTGGATGGGATCCATACCCAATCTTACTGAACTTCTTTTTAACCACTTGCTGACCGCCCGCCGCCTTTTTACTCTGGCAGGGCAGCGTGTCCAATAGTACTACGTGACTGGATGCAGCCTGTGGTTTCAGACACAGCAGGAGGTGGGCCGCGGGAGGCAGGCCGCGAGAGGAGAGGCATACATATTATTTAGCACTGATTACTGTATTAGTGTCACTGGTCCCCAAAAAGTATCAGTTAGGGGTCCGATCTGTCCGCTGCAATGTCGCAGTCCAGCTAAAAATCCCAGATCACCGCCATTACTAAAATAAATAAATAAAAAGTCCAAAAATCTATCCTGCAGTTTGTAAACGCTATAACTTTTGCGCAAACCAATTAAAATACGCTTTTTGGGATTTTTTTTACCAAAAATATGTAGCAGAATACAAATTGGCCTAAACTAATAAAAAAAATTAAATTTTAAAAAAATTATTATTGGGAATGTTTTATAGCAGAAAGTAAAAAAATTGCGTTTTTTTTTCTAAATTGTTGCTCTTTTTTTGTTTATAGCGCAAAATCTAAAAACCACAGAGGTGATCAAATACCACCAAAAGAAAGCTCTATTTGTGGGAAAAAAGGACAACAATTGTATTTGGGTACAGCGTCACACCACCATGCAATTTTCAGTAACGCAGTGACGAATCACAAAAAATGGCCTGGTCATTAAGGGGGTAAAACCTTCCGGGGCTGAATTGGTTACAGGGACATACACCACCGCCATCTTCTCAACACAAATTAAAATAAATATAAAAAAATAATAATATTTTTATACATATAAAATAATTGTGCATAAGAAGTCACAAACCCAATCAGCAATACCAAAACATATATAAAAAATCTCTATATAAAATATATCTGTCGGAAATAAAACAGTTCAGATCAAAGTCAACATTTAAGCCTGCAGGGTTAAGACCTTTGTTTCATAAATACAAAACGCCTCCCTGAGGTTAATTGTCGTATAAAATTGTCTCCCCTCCAATGTCGCGAAACCTTCTCTATACCCCAAAATTTGAGGCCATTGGGTTTCCGATGGTGACAGATCCTGAAATGTCTTGATACATTGTGATTGGTGCAACCTTTCTTAATAATATTTAGATGCAAGGCCCTAGACATCCTACCGACATACTGGAGCCCGTTTTACTTGTTGGCGTCAGGAATGACTGTTTAGTGTCTAAACATGCACAGTTCACAGAAATGATCATACATGTTTGATATGATCATTCTATATTGTCCGGCATGGCATCCCAGTCTTAAGCCTAGTACACACGCAACGATTATCGGCCGACCAATCGTCCGTCTTTTGTCCAGAGTGGTGTTTTGTTGGTTGGAATGTGCCTAGACTGCACACGAATTTTCTCGCCCGACAAAATTCTACTTCAGAAGTGATGTCATGTGTTGGTTTGCTTTCTTTGTGTTCTTTCTTCTCTGAGCATGCCCAGGCTTGCTCATTAGATTTTTCCCTGTCGAAATCTGTACTAATGAGACGAAAATCGTCCGTGTTTTGACGGCGGACATAAATTTTATAGCCTGCACACCAGATTTTTTTCGGCCGAAAACTCGGAGTCGGTTGTCGGAAGCATCATACTAACAAGCCGAAAATCGGCAGATCGGTCGTCGGACGAAAATTCCCTGCCGATTTTCGACACGTGTGTACGAGGCTTTAGTCTGTAGTGTTCAATATTGAGTTAGGCCACCCTTTGCAGCTTTAAAAGCCTTCCCCTCTTCTGGGAAGGCTGTTCACAAGGTTTGGTGTGTCTATGGGAATGTTGGCCATTCTTCCAGAAGCGCATTTGTGAGGTCAGGCACTGATGTTGCACAAGAAGGCCTGCTTCACAGTCTCAGCTCTACTTCACCCCAAATGTGTTCTATCGGGTTGAGGTCAGGACTCTGTGCAGGCCAGTCAAGTTCCTCCACCCCAAACTTGTTCATCCATGTCTTTATAGACCTTATTTGTGCACTGGTGCGCAGTGATATTGGAACAGGAAGGGGCCATCCCCAAACTGTTCACACAAAGTTGGGAGCATGAAATTGTCCAAAATGTCTTGGTATGCTGCCTTAAGAGTTCCCCAACCCCTGAAAAACAACGCCACACTATAATCCCCCCTCCACCAAATGATTTGGACCAGTGCACAAAGCAAGGTCTATAAAGATATGGATGAGCGAGTTTAGGGTGGAGCACCAAAGCACCTTGTCACCATGTTGATAGGGACAAGGGCCTCTTCCCTGCAACCCATGACTGAGGTTGTGGGTGTCTGCGGGCAGGGGGCTTATTGGAATCTGGAAGCCCTCTTTAAGAAGGGGCTTGAGATCCTTCCCCCCATGTGAATGAGTATGTGGTACATTGTACCCCTACTCATTCACCAACAAAAGCATCAACAAAAATAATGAACACTCACACACAGTCTTTTATTAAAAATAAAAAAATGTCCCCTGATGTAGATCCATCATCAATCATGATGCCCGCCACCACCGCCATACCCGAAAAAAAAAAAAAGCTCAGCTCCTGACGAACGCTCCCATGGTCTGCCTTCTCCGCTGTTTGACAGTTCTTACATAGGTAAGAGGTGGGGTCGGTGACGTTAACTGGTGGCACTGTCCCCTTGTGATGTTACTGACCCAGAATGCACCCGTCGGTGACGTTACAAGTTTTTTTTTTTTTTTATATTTTTTAATAAAGGAATTGTTAAAAGCTGGCTCCTGTCTTTATTCAATTTTACAATTTTTGGGTGAATGGGTAGGGGTACAATGTACTCCATACTCCTTCACATGGGGGGGGGGGATATGGGATTTCTAGATTCTGACAAGCCCCCTGCCCTCAGACCCCCACAGCCACAGCCCATGACTCTGGGGCAGAGATCCTTGTCCCAAACAACATTGGGGACAAGGTTAAGAATAAGGAGAAATAACAACAAATATTTCTACCTTCATACCTAATAGCTAGGTGTTTGTGAGCTTACCAATTATTTCCAGATGATCTGTCAAGTAGTGTGTTAAATTTTATCCTCCTTTAAAAGACCAAACTTTCCAGTAAAAGTGGCAGTCAGAGGGTTGATACAAACCATTAAACATTGATCGGGTAGCTTACAATGACCAGCTTTTATTCATTTATGTAAACTCTTTATCTCAAAGGGAAAAAACCACTGTCGCTGTATCTGCTTAATGTTAGCCGGAGCTCGGCTTTAATTTGTTAGTCAAGCCTATCTAAATCTGCTAATCTAACACTACCCTCTTCCCAGATTTACAATGCTACTGCCCAAAGGTGTCTCCATTGACCCTTCATCCAGAATGGAGATACCCAAGCCATGTCTAAAAGAAATGTATAAAAGAAGAAACTGAATGCAACCACCACCATTAAAGATTGGTAATCTGCAATTAATTAATACCACTTTTCGATGTTACTTTTTAAGACTTCAATATACAGAAATCCATGCAAGGCAAGCAAGTATTACCAAGTGGCTAATCTCATGTTACTAAGCAAATAAAAATCACATATACACCTATGTCCTAAGCTAAGGAATAATTCATCCCAAACTCCATACATAATTCAGTGAAATCATGGCAGGGAGGCACATTACAGGTAAAACCATCCATGAGTCTGACTGAGATCAAGATATTTCAGTAGGAAATAATAGAGGAGATGAGGATTATAGCCCTAACAAACCATGGAAATGGGTCATATTGTCAGGACTGTATTGAGTATTATTCACTAACTACACACAAATACATCACAACAAGCTTCACTGGGGAGTGGGAGGCAAATTGGATTACCTGCAATTTGTCACAGCTATATCATGTTTATTACAGTCCTGGGGGAACTGATTACAAGCTTCAGGATTGACACTCTGCTATCTGGAGTATAATGGAATTAAAATATGTTTTCATAAGCATGGATAGAAATAACATGCTGAAGGAGTACAAGTTCAAGGAAACACAGACCTGCTAATAAATAAATCTATATTCTGGAAAATTTCTAAATTACAATTTTCATTCAGTTATTTTCACACTGTACTGCAGATGAAAACCTCTGCAGTGCAGTATAACAGTATGCAGCTATAATTTTTTCCACATATCTGACACAATTAATATTGCAAGTAAAGAAAATGAAGTAATAAAAATAATAATTAATAGTCCAATTGAGTCTATTTATTTATTTATTTTATTTTGTATTTACATGGTGCTGACAGGTTCTGCAGTACTTTAGGACAGCCTTTTACAACCAGGGTGCCCAGGCACCCTGAGTGCCTTGAGGTTTCTTCAGGGGTGCCTTGGAAAAATGCCTAAAAAATGCTCAAAATTGTATACAAACCAGCAGGGAGATAAACATATAAGGGGAGGGTAAGGAGCATCATCTAATGGAGTAACACCATCTAACCAAACCTTAGTTCTGACTCCTGAACAGAACACCTTTTTCACAGCAGGGAGATAAAGCCTGCCTTTTAGCCACAGGATTTTATTGTGCACTATTTCAACCTTCCAGCCACCTCCACCCTACCAACCAGTGATGTCATCAGTGTTGATATGAAGGGTGTTAATCAAGTGCACAGCATCCTTGTTTGACCCTCCCCTGCCCCTCTCCATCAACACTGGAGTCACATTAGCTGAGTGAGGGAGAAGAGAAACACTGGAATACTAGTCGGTACTAGTGTGCAAAAGTGAATTATCACCTCTAATATTGGGTGTCTTACGTGTGTTGAGGCTGCCGCATTATGTAAAACATTTAGAATAGTTTTTTACATTTTAGAATGGGGTGCCTTGAGACTGTCCATAATTTTAAAGGGTGCCTTAAGATTGTCCATATGTTTAAAGGGTGCCTTAAGATTGTCCATATGTTTAAAGGGTGCCTTGATTGAAAAAAGGTTGAGAAACACTGCTTTAGGGAACAGAACCGTTCATGTCAGTCCTGTCCTAGAGGATCTCAAAGAAGACATGGCATAAAATATATTTTTTATATTAAAGGGAACCTTTCACCACCTGGTATTCTGCTAACTAAAGAGAGATAAGAAATCTATATTAGCAAGTTATTAAAACCCAAATCAACAACTCCACAATTACAGTGATCAGCTATGACAAAAGCTTCAGCTGAAACGCGTTAGCGTTCTGCTGGGTTTGTTTGGATTGCTTATCTTTTACCAAATAAAGTACTGTGAAGGATTGTTATTGGGCTCCAGCTCCCTAATGAAATTTGTCATTTGTCAATTTTGATCACAGTGCAAGAAATATTAACAAGTTGGCATAGTCCTTCATATCGCTGCCACTGTCATCTGCTCCTCTAGAGATCAATTTGCTGTGCTGTGATTTTGCAGCGGCTCTGTGAACTAGCAGGGTCAGTATGGAGTCACTGAAACATACTTGCTCTGCAGTGAAACTTGAAGGTGCTCTGTGTGCACACACGCTCAGGTGGCTTGTTCAGTATAACGGAGAAGAACTGAAATCTGCCCACCTTTCCAAGTGGGTTACAAGTAATTACATTTTGTTGTGCATTAAAGGCATTCTAATTGAAAACTTTGTTTTATTTCAAGGGTTTATTACTACCTACAGAATCCCTGCCTACTGCAGCGATGTGCCTCCGAACAGCAGACATTTCTTTATTACAATCCTAAAGCAAAATCAACACTCCTGGGAAAGCCTTCTGGGCTGCCTGCAGCAGCATCAGTATATTTCAACAGCATGAAGAACACTCTAGTTAGATTGGCATGGTAACGCCTAATTGAGGGTATTTTTTAACTCTCATATTTTGCAGTACTGGCCCTAATAATGCAGCCATCTGCTTATATTTCCATTGGGACATGGGCATCCACTGAACTTTTTCAAGTGGGGGCATCATTTAACTCCTTTATGACCGCTCGCCGCAGTACATGTACTGCGGTAGGCAGCCACTCCTGGGCGAATCACCGTACATGCACGGCGCTCGCTCTCGGGAGTTTAGGGGGCGAGCGCGTGCCGCCGGCGCGCTCCCGCACCCGCTCGTCAGCGGGGAAGCCGATGCGTGTATCAGGCGGCTCCGATTGCCGCCTTAAAACCTGCGATCGTTCCCCGCTGAGAGAGAAGGACGGCCGGCTGTTGTAAACACAGCCGACCGTCCTTCTCCCTGGGATGATCACAGAGCCCATGTGATCCTGCTATATAGGATCACATGTCTCTATGGTCATCACAGAAGCCACGCCCCCCCCCCCCACAGTTAGAATCACTCCCCTAGGGTCACATTTAACCCCTTGATCAACTATACTGTTAACCTCATCCCTGCCAGTGTCATTATTACAGTAACAGTGCATATTTTTAGCACTGATTACTGTAGTAATGTCACTGGTACCCCCAAAAGTGTCAAAAATGTCAGTCAATGTCGCAGTCCCGCAAAAAAAAAAAATCGCAGGTCGCTGCCATTACTAGTAAAAAAAAAAAAAAAAAAACAATGAAAATGACATAAATCTTTCCCATAGTAGTTAGTAGGCGTGATAACTTTTGCGCAAACCAATCAAAATATGCTTATTGCAATTTTTTTACCAAAAATATGTAGCAGAAAACAAATTGGCCTAAAATGTTAAAAAATTTTGATTTTTAGGTATTTTTTTTTTTTGGGAAGGTCATATAGCAGAATGTGAAAAAAAAATTTTTTTTCAAAATTGTCGCATTTTTTTGTTTGTAGCGCAAAAAATAAAAAAATCGCACAGGTGATCAAATACCACCAAAAGAAAGCTCTATTTGTGGGGAAAAAAGGACATAAATTTTGTTTGGGTACAGCGTCGCATAACCGCGCAATTCTCCGTTAAATTAACGCAGTGCTGAATCGCAAAATAGGGCCTGGTCATTGAGCAGCCAAATCCTCCGGTCTTAAAGTGGTTAAAGAATTAAAAAAAAAAGAATGAATATCAAAGCACATATACAGTATATTACCATGCATTAGGTTAATGCACATTACTCCTTTTAACATGTTTTTACACGAGTTCTCTAATAGGAATGATTCTTAAATCTTATGTCAGAGATTTTAAGGTAATTTAAACCTGAATTTCAGGCAGCCAGCTAAACACATGGATGAAATACATACACTGTAAGAGAGCTGTTTTACCTTAAAATGATTTTGTTTTCTGTCTGTCCAGTTTTGGGTTTTACATAGCTCTTCTACACAGCACAACCCTGTTTAGCATGGCAGGAGACCCAATTTATGCCTACTGCAATTCAGTGTCACTTACAGGTCTCCTCCCTCCCCTGCCTGTGGCTGGACAATGAAAGGAGAAGCAGCAGACTGATGAGCTCATTTCCCTGTCACCGACTCCTCCTATCACAATGCTCCTTGTTAGCCTATGAGCTATGTAGGACAACTGATTAGCTTGTTGTGCTGCTTATCCCTCTTCCATTCTGAGCTCTGCTGTTCAGGGTTGGCAAGATGCCAAAACGGCTTGCAATGAAAAAAAAACATGCATTAATGATGTATTAATGAATACAGATTTGCAGTATTTTGTGCTTTTTAAATTTGCATGGCGTTCAGTTTTAATGATATTACAACACAGTTGATAGGAAACCTAATTTTTGTGCTGGAATGTTATACATTCTATTTTGTGCTTTTTTTTCTGTATAGAGAAATTAAAATAGGATTATAAATGTGACATACAGAAATATTTAACAGATGCTGGACCAGTGCTATTAAACCCACAGTGTGAGGGGAGAATTATAAAAACAAATGTAAACAATAGATATAAAAAAAAATATAGAGAATCAAAAAATAATGATAAAAAACACAATAATGATACATGTTTCAGGTGTATATAGATACAAAGTCCATGGAGTAGAGTCTATGTAGAGATGGATGGCTGGGTGGCTGCCGGCTCTGTCAGAGGTAGGAGGGGACTCTGTGCATGGTAGACAAATAAAAAAGAGAGAACAGAGCAGTGCCACTGCTAATAAAAGGCATAAAAGGTAATGCACTCACATGAGTGATAGGAAAGCAGGCTTTACAGAAAGTCATGCGATCCGCTGTAGGGGAGGCAGGAGAGGTGTAGACTGCCCTGGGTCCTGGCTGTGTCAGTGGCTTCTGGCACTTCCTGGTGTCCCGACGGTGTCACAGCTTCTCCCTCATCACATCCGGCGGAAGCAGGGCGGTGCTAGCGTTCGGGGCATGCGTGCCCCTTCGTCAGGCATTACCCCTCGTGCCCCTCTACTTTATAGCAGCCCCCTAATCCCCACAAGGGAACTTCCATCAGGACACCCTGTTCAAGTATAGTATATTCTTATATCTTCTCCAGTTGCAGCATATTCATATATGTGTTCAATCTTAGCTTTTATCAGAATCACATTTTTCTCCCCCTTCTTTTTTCCCTCTTTGGCCCCATCCACCCAGAGTGCTTTATTACTTAAATAGCATCTTGAATAACTGCCCATAATACTCCAACCAAGTGCACATAAGGTTAACCAGCCTTGGATGTTCAGCCCTTATCTCTCACAGCTGTACACTAGCTCCTCCCTGTTCCAAGCCGCTCCCCCATCTCCCTGACAACTGATGACACTGGCTCCAGCTCTAGCCATATAAGAGGGAGCTTCCTTTGGTCTACATGCCTGACAAAGGGGAACGCATGCCCCGAACGGTGTAGCTAATCACCTTCTCAATGGCACATAAACCATTTGATCTTCAGCTGTGATCCGCTGTGGTCATTTTGATTAGCTCAGCATGAAAAGTACTTTCCTAGAGCATTTCAGTCCCTGGTACTGCAGCTGAAGCAAACAATGGGTGGCAAGGCATTGTCAAAAGATCTCCGGGATAAAGTTGTTGACAGGCAAAAGTCAGGAGATAGATACAAAAAAAAATTCAAAGGCTTTATCAATGCCTAGAAGCAAAGTGAAGTCTATTATTAAGAAGTAGAAAGTATTTGGTACAACAAAGACCCTTCCTGGATCAGGACGTTGCACCAAACTGGATAAAAGAGCCAGGAAGAAACTGGTCCGATAGGCTACTAAGAAGCCTACAGCAACTCAGAAGCAGTTGCAGGAATTTAAGACAAAGAGTGGTCATTGTATGACAACAATATCACAAATTCTCCACAAATGTGGCTTGCATGGGAGGGTTGCAAGAAAAATGCTACTCCTCAGCAAAGGCCACAAGCAGTCACGATTAAGCTTTGCCAAAACGCACCCTGAAGATTCTGAGGCCACATGGAAAAAGCTGTTATGGTCAGATGAGATAAAATTTAATTATTTGGCCTCAATACCAAATGATATGTGTGGTGGAAATCCAATACAGCTCACCATCCAAATAACACTCCTCCTACAGTAAAGCATAGAGGTGGTAATATCCTGTTATAGGGGTGTTTCTCTGCAGCAGGGACTGGAGCATTTGTCAGGATAGAAGGAAAAATGGATGGGGCAATATACTGTCAAATTCTTAAAGAAATCCTGCTGCCAGAAAGTTGTCAATGGAAAGAAAGTTTACCTTCCAACATGACAATGACCCAAAGCACACTGCAAAAATGACCGCACAGTGGTTGAAGGAGAAAAAGGTGAATATCCTTGCATGGCCTAGTCAGAGCCCAGACTTAAACCTCTTTGAAAATCTTTGGAATGACTTGAAGACTGCAGTCCACAAACAGTCACCATCAGATTTAACTGAACTTGAGAAGTTCTGCAACGAAGAGTGGGCAAATATTTCAAAGTCTAGATGTGCAAAGTTAGTAGAGAAATATCCCAACAGTTTAAACGCTGTAATTAAAGCAAAAGGGGATTCAACAATTACTAACATAAGGGGGTGATCCATTTTCCAACTCAGTAATCCTGTTTTTGTTTTTTCTTACATGTTGGTGTTACATCTTTTAGGGCTCTTTCACATGGGCGTTCAGTTTTTTTTGCCCGATCAGGTCCTTTTTTTTTTTGCAACGGACACGGATGACACTTGTGTCATCCGGTCCGTATGTCCGTTTTTCATCCCATCCGTTTGCGGATGAAAAACGGACATAATGTATGTCTATGTAAATACGGATGTCAGCGGATGACACCACTGATATCCGTTTTTGTGTCCGTTACGTTTTTTGAACAGAAGAAAAAATAGGGTTCTCTTCCGTTCCAAAAAACTGAACTGAACGGAAAGGACGAAAAACGGATGTCAGCGGATGATCATCCGCTGACATTCGTATTTACATAGAGATACATTATGTCAGTTTTTCATCCGCAAACGGATGGGATGAAAAACGGACATACGGAACGCCCGTGTGAAAGAGCCCTTACTTGAATGTTATAAGTTGAACACTAAATACAGCTGGATAAAACAAAAACTGTGCATCTCTTCATTTCAGGCTGCAAAGCAACAAAATGTGATTATTTTAAAGGTGGGTGATTCTTTTCTATACCCACTGTAAATGATTAAAGCATTAGGTCAATCAGTTTACTATACAATATGTTCACTAGGCTATAGCAGCATACAATGGAGTTCTATGCAGCTAAATAAGAGTAAACCTGGTTTTCCACATATTTAGCAATAGGTAATGGTATTAGAAAACAGTAACAGCAATGATAATCAATACTGCAATAACTCCTCTGTAAACAGTAGGCTATATCCACTTTAGAGTACACTCCATATGACTGGCAGTGATTCAATTTAAGACTCCCTAAGAAGGTACCTCTTATTTTGGACAATAGGCAATGTTCTTGTGAAGCAGCTATCAAAGTGAGCAGTCTTTAGCCCTAGTTCTTCAGCCGACTAGTGTTGGGGCCTAGTCTCCATATTGGTATACAGTACTGGAGTGCAGTTCCAGTAAAATCTGAAAGCAGTAAACAATGCTGCTATTTAGACACCCATGTAGCAACAGGTTAATGGCAGCAGTGTCCTCTCAACAGTCCCAGTGATACAGTAGCAGGGGTCCTGCTGTTAAAATGTCGGCTGAGTTCTGAATCTGCCTGGAGCAACTCCGATCCTCAGCATAAAACCATAGGCTGGTAACAGGTTGCTGTGCACACAGGAGCAGCGATGTACACACCCTGGTCTCTTTGTAGCAAAGAGGAAATTCCTTGGTATTCAGCCTGTGAAAATACATCTCTCTCTTTTTACTTGCCTCACAATTATAGTCTAGAAGTTCATTAACTGCCATAGTAAAGTTTATTTCCAGAACTTCATCTCCCATGATTCAATCCTGGCAACCATCAAGTCTCCTGAGCTCCTTCTGCTTGTCAGCTCCCCCTGGTGGATGGTAGCAAGGTAGTGTTAACCCATTCAGCTAAAGTCCATTGGGAATACTGCAGCCATGTCCAAAATTGTTCTCCAGCCAAGCATCTGGCTACATACTATACAGCAGCACAAGGGAGTATCCTCTTCGTACTGACAACCAGCATGAGGGGTACTTTTTCCCTTTACCGATCACAAATGTAAGAAAAAAGTCTTCCTTCTACTTACCATCGACAAAAGGAGCATTCTTTCCTCTACTGACCATCTGTGTAAAAAATATTTAATTGTACTGACCAGCACCATAAGGGAGCATTCTCCTCCTAGTAACCATCAACATAAGGGATCCTTCTTCCTTCTACTTAGCACCAATGTAAGGAAGAAGTCTTCATCATACCTAACACCCACATAATTTGGTATCCTTTCCTCTTTTGTTAGTCATACCAAACTCTGTCTTTTGAGAGGGTATGGCATAGCTCTATCTCTTACTTTCTGAGTTTCTCCTTTAATATAACTAAAGAATAAAAAGGGGATGGTTAGGGTTTCCTTTTAAATTAGACTTATCAGAACGTTCACATGCCTGCATGAAGAAATTCCTGACATGTCATAGTATACAGCAATAGTATAATTAAAAAAAAAAAAAGCTTTATCTCTTTTTATAAAAAAAAATCATTCTTGAACTCACTCAGCAAATTCTGCATCACATTTTTGAAAGGTATGCCTGAGATAAGAACACTGGGAGAATGATATCATCTGAGTTTGACATAGTGTTAGTATTTCCTTAGTCTTCTTGCCCCTAGTCATCACTTGGACTGCACATTGCAACGTGAAGGTTGTAGGAGTCTAAATCTTGAGCCTACTGTAGGTATTTTTTTTAACAGTGCTAAGACCTGAAGCCATGAGGGAGGGAACCTGAGGGAGGTCTTTATCACTTGGTATGGAGACCTAGGCAGTAGTCAGTAGGCCACCTTCATGTAGAGCACAAAAAATGGGTAGCAGTGCATGTTTTTGGTTCCAATCTAAGATCCCCAAAGTTGGGAATGCAAGAACAGGTGAGTGTTGAGCTGCTGTAGGATGTGGAAATATTTCCAAAAGAATGCATTTATTTTCACCAATGTGCTGGACCCTATGAGAATTGTTTTATGTCTTACAAAAAAACATGTATTGTATATCTGATAATTAATTGTTCCTAACAACAACTATGATAGCATATACGCACTAATATTTAATTGCTTTAAATACTGCTGGTAACTCTTGTTTTTGTATTGCACCTCCTGTCACACACATGTCACTGAGGAATATAATTAGCTGGATTTGTCTGGCTGTCAGTGTGTCATCTGAGAAGGTATCAGTGTACAGAGGCACGATTCTCTCAGCCCGTTGGGATGATAGTAGGTAATCTTTTTATAAATTGTAAATCCTGACCCCTTCCACCTTCCATCCATTTTATTACTTAGGGTTTTGTGCATGCTTGCAGCAAGATTATCCACAGA
Organism: Pelophylax lessonae; assembly: GCF_965119305.1. Lineage (NCBI taxonomy): Eukaryota > Metazoa > Chordata > Amphibia > Anura > Ranidae > Pelophylax > Pelophylax lessonae. The sequence goes on along the minus strand of NC_138769.1, from coordinate 145,522,150 downwards.
AAGCCTAGGAGCCTTAGGTTCCACTGGGTTTAGGACCTATAACTGCTCGCAAAATGCTGGCATAAATACAACACTGTAATCTATATTGATGTAAACCCACCACATAGCTAGTAAGTCGAACCCCAATAACACTCAGTACTGGTCGATACAAACATGATTTCCTATAACTCATTCAATACCTTGCAGGCTTATAAGGCTCACGCTCTCGCTGTTTCATGAGGGAACTCCATCTCTACTTGCGGCAAAACAAAATGTATGTAACAATATTTTATGGAGATACCATTGCTTGATATACCAATCAATAGGTATCACCAATTTGTAACTGAGAGTATCTATCTGACTATTTCAGGAAAACTATGTGACTTACACCCTTGAAAAAGGCTCCAGGAGCGAGCCGAAACGCGTTGGGACGCAAAAAGAGGAAAACTCTCTTAAACGAAATAGAGAAATTTCCTATCTTACCTAAGTCACTATTTACACACTGTCACTATTCTATCATTTTCCTCACCCTTCTCACTCAGGGGTCTACAACCCCTCACCACTACCATTGTATACTGTATATATATATATGTTTTTTACATACAGTAAACAAATTCTTACTAAGTATTGTACTCATTTCTACTATCTACACCTTGCCCATAAAGTCCCACCAATCTCTTAGGCCTGAGGTACCTAACCCCAAAAACAATACGACAGGGACGGCGGCAAACCACACACTAATCTATAGGTGGATAATGATCAAACAACCCCCAGAATATTATATTTTAATCTACATCAGTATTGTGCAAAAAATGTATAGTGTTTTTTTTTTTTTATATTGATTATACATTACTGTGGTAAGATATAGACATTTTCTTTTCTTTCTACTTATCTCTAAATTAAAAAAATATAATAAAACAGTTCAAGAAACAGACTGGTTACATTTGGACCATTTTTTAGCAGTCTGACTTAAAGTGGTTGTATCCTCACCGAAAAAAAACAAAAACTCTGCAGGACAAAGGCATAATGAGCTAGTATGCATCGCATACCTTAAAATGAAGCCCTGACACGGTCACCCGGACACCGCTGAGGGAGCTGTCATGTTCCCTCGGCGTCTCTTCCGGGTTCGGCGGCTCTGGCGCTGTGAGTGGCCGGAGCCACAGTGACGTCACTGCCGCACTTGCGCGCGGGAGTCACTTTCCGACGGGCCTTCGGAGCGTATGCGCTGCTGGTTTCAACGGCTGCATGCAGGGCGAATATCTCCTAAACCTTGCAGGTTTAGGAGATATTCATTTTACCTACAGATAAGCCTTATTATAGGCTTACCTGTAGGTAAAAGGTAAAAAAGCAATAATAAGCTTTAATAAGGTCAGTCTAAATCTGTAAATGGGGTTGAGTATCGATATATCTCCCTTGCTATTAAAATAATGCAAGCGTGGACATATCTTGGGTATATACTGTATTGCTAGGCATACATGTTTGCACTACTAACATGCACAGTCATGCATATTGCTGTGACCTACTGTATTTGATCAATTATCTATCTATCTATCTATCTATCTATCTATCTATCTATCTATCTATCTATCTATCTATCTATCTATCTATCTATCTATCTATCTATCTATCTATCTATCTATCTATCTATCTATCTATCTATCTATCTATCTATCTATCTATCTATCTATCTATCTATCTATCTATCTATCTATCTATCTATCTATCTATCTATCTAACTATCTATCTATCTATCTATCTATCATTTCAATAAATCTTCTGTGTTGTCTGTGTAATAGCACATTGGTGTATAGATCACAACCTGAGAGATTTCACCTCCTACTTTCTTAACATCTTTTTACTGAGTTACAGAAATACAAATCTGAGCCGTATGGGGCATTCATCAGGCTTAAAGTGCTTTTAAACCCAAAAACAAAAATGTAATATATTGCAGCTGACCAATCTTTAAATGGGTGGTACATTAGTAACATACTTTCTGTCATGGGGAGTCTCCACTCTGGATGGAGGAAAAATGGATTTACCTTTGGAAATTAGCATTGTTATTCTGGGGAGAGGGAAGTATTAGAAGCACTTGCAGATTTACATGGAAATGACTAAAGCTGGGTACACACTTTCAGTTTTCTTTAATTTAAACCACTGGTTTAACTGGAAAAAAAAAACGAACAGATTGTTGCATCAACACAAGCGATGTTGATGCAGCGATCTCTCCTGCTGAGACATTGTATTCTGGCAGGGGGACTCCGCCCTCACCACCAGAATACACTGATCAGAACTTTCAGCCATTGGCTACTAGCTCTGATCAAATGCTCTTTTTCCAGCATGCCCATTCAACAGAATCTATTTTTAAGACCGGCTTCTGTAGAGCAGACACCTGTACACATAGACCAATTTTCGGCTTGTGTGTACTTGGCTTAACAAAAAACACATCTACCACTTTTTATGGTCCTTTCGCATGGGCTTTCTGCCTGGTGGACTTCATTTTTCTCAGCAGGGATCGATCCGCCGATCCCTGCTGAGTAGGCGGATGACAGGTCCATGTCCGCTTACTTTGCAGAGACCTGTCAGATCTCGCTCTCTTCTATGGGAGATCGGATGAAAACAGACTGCCTGTCAGTTTTCATTCAATCCTTTCTGATCCGATTTTCCAGACAGATGGAAAATATGGTTTCCATCCATATAGATTTCACGGACAGGATCGGATAGCAGCGGCTGTCATCGGACATGTCACCTCTGACATCCGCTGCTCTATAGGGATGCCTGAAAAACTGACAGGCGGACTTGATCGGAAAGCCTGTGTGAAAGGACCCTTTAGCAGTTTTTTCCCTTTTGGATAAAGGTTTTACATAAATAAATACAAGCCGTTCATTGTAAGCAACCCTGTTAGCATTATAGGTTTGTCTTAAACAAGTGAAAATAAAGGGAAAACAGCCTTAAAAGAACGCTAATGGAGGCATCACACCTACGAACGTATATGCTGTTTTTGTGTTTAATACCACTTTAAATGTTTTAATGGCATTAAACAACCACATAATAATACACAAAAAAACAGTTAGGCCCCTTTCACACGAACGATCCGATCAGATCCGCCTGTCAGTTTTTTAGGCGAATCTGATTGGATCCTCCATGCATCCCTATGGGGCAGCGGATGTCAGCGGAGACATGTCTGCTGACACCCGCTGCCATCCCCATCTGATCCTGTCCATGAAATCCAGACAGATGGAAACCCGATTTTCCATCTGTTCAGGGGATCGGATCGGATCGGATGAGAGCGGACAGGCGGTCCGCTCTCATCCGATTCCCCCATAGAGAGCAGCGGGGCTCTGACACCTCCCTCTCTGCACACAGAGCGGAGAGGGAGCTGTCATCCGCCTGCTCAGCAGGGATCGATCCCCTCTGAGCAGAGAACGGTCCGCAAGGGACAGCGGACCATGTGAAAGGAGCCTAACCTTGACTATAAAGCTGTAGTGGGTGGGGTCGCAAGATTCCTGTCATTAGAGCTGGATTTGCATACCAACCAAAAGGTTAGGTACTAGTGTTGCCACCTCATCCCTTTAAACCAGTACACATATTAATTATACAGGTTCTGAGGCTAATATAATGCACATTAGGCACTAAGTGAGTTTAATTACCACCTTAATCAGCCTGACTGACTACCATGTACAGCTGCGCCAGATTCTGAGTGCTCCAGTTTTAGTAAATTTCCCCTGGTGTGTCTTTACCCCGAAACCCAAACACCTCAAATGCACTTAATGGAGTTAAAGCACAGCTTCTGGGACACATCACAGAACCCAGAAGACTACAGGACCATTTACAAGGCGCAGCGTGACTCGCGCATGCACAGTAGAAAACGGCTGTAAAGCCTCAAGACACATGTAAGAAATGGGTATAACAGTCACCCACCTGTGCAAAAATGGACAAGGTAAATACAAAACCAAAATTAACAAATGATGTGGTAAAAAAGTGATCAGTTATACAGTGACGATACGAGTGAAAATTGAATATATGTGTAGCACCCTCCTAGGTAGGTGCTAGTGAGAGAGTATAGCTTTGAGCTCTGTCTGCTTACCAGAGGGGCTGCAGGTATATCTATATTGTTCTCTGCCTACCAGAGAGCAGGATCTGTTAGTGAGGTCTGCTCATTGTGCTCAGTATGCGATTCATTCAGTCTGGATAGTGTTTCATGCTGGTCCAATAGGGAGGCATGTTGGACAGTGGGAGGAAACCTGACGAATGGGTGCATAGGCTTTTGATACAGTAATGATGATTGGCAGAAGGCAGGTTGCCACGATGCATTCTGGGATACTGTATAAAAGCCAGGAGCACATGTGCTGAGGGGTCTTTTGTGGGAGAGTGGAGTTCCAGAGGGAGGGGGTGGCTGCCTCCTCCTCTGTACAGTTGCCATGCGGACACTGGAGGTAGTCCTGAGGGCCAGGGGAGTGGTTGAGAGGAGCTGAACCCAGAGGTCCAGGGAAGCTGACTGAGAGGGGAGACACTGGAGACCTTGTGACTGCAGTATCATGAACACAGGGACTCGTGTCAAGGGGCCTGACCTGAGGGGGGCCACCCCTGCTTATAGGATAGTCAGTGGATGGGTGTCAGTGGAGAGAGAGAGAGGATACCAGAGAGAGTGTCTTGAAGATAAGAGTTTGTCCACCAAGTCTTCTTGAAGGAACCAAGAGACTTCATTCTATTCATCCAAAGTGGCAGGATGGATTGACAGCCTGTCTGTTCCACATCTTAAAGCAAAGTAGAGAAGATAGAAATCCTCAAATACTGTGAATAGTTAATTGGAGTATCCCACTATTTCCTTCTCCTATCCCCATTATAAAATAAACAACAAAACAACCAAATACCCCTAGACTGATTATTGAAGTGTGAGCCAAGAGGAAATAAGAAACTGCATTTGCTTATGGCCGTGTGCTGGTAATCAGGGGGACCCGCAGAGTGAATATCTAATAGCTCTTCCGGGGGGCAGTGCTACATATGGAACTATAAACATAAATATCAGAAGCTGCCCGTTGTAAGGCTAAACATAGCCTATAGATGGTGAGACATATGTTAATAAACCGTGCTCCAAAAAATAATTAAACTCTTATTCCAAAGCAATTATATAAAATGTGAATACAAAAAACATCAATAAAGTGCAGTGTTCTTATATGGCCACCAGGTGTGTCCGACCAGGTGAAATTAGTGTAACCATACAGGATTCCCACACCGACAGTGATTATTCAGTGTTTTCCTTCCCTGACATTTATGCACACAGCCCACTCACCGGACATATATATGTATATATCTACTCTTACTGGTCCACTGTTCCAGTCATTGGGAGCCAACCAAAGATGTCCCACCAGCCACAAGCACTTCTGTGCCTTCACAGACCCAGAGAGGGTCTCACTCAGAAAAGTAAAAGAGAGATGCCTCTCATAATGCAATATGACAAGTTTATTTAAATTTACAAGTTAAAAGTTGCACTTACAATGTTGTAGATCAATCACAGCTTTTTTTAAATTGAGAACGCTGGTTTGCACTCCACTTGCGTTCCGCAATCAACTGCAAGGCTTCATTTCCTGTTTCCCTTTGTACAGATGATGGCACCTTTAAAAAATCAGATTGGGTGAGAGCGTTGCAGGATCCCTGGACAAGTAAGTGTCCTCATATTAAAAGTTTTTGTAGCTGCTGACATTTTTTTTTTCTGAAGGAGCCTGGAGCTCCTCTTTAATAACTCCCTTTATTAGGTTAGGATGGACTTCCACTTTCTACCTTTTGTTTGCTCAACTGCTTAGGCCCCATTCACACCTGGGCGTATTGTTTTTTAGGCGTTTTTTGGGTGTTTTTCAGGTTTTTTTGCAGGTGTTTGGGGGGCAGGCATTGACATCTAACAAAAACGCCTGTAATCTGCCAAAAAAGAAACTCACTTACTTTTTTTAGCTTCAGGCGACAAAACGCTCATATGTGAACGGGGGCCATTGAAATGAATGGGATTTTGCTTGTTGGGGGTTTTGAGACTTCAGAGATGAGCGTTTTATGAGCTGAAAAACGCTCAGGTGTGAACAGGGCCTTAGTACTCAACTGCTGATCATCCACCTGTTGGTTGTTCATTGGCTGGGTGGTTCTCATATGATCTTTTTCTGCCTTAAAGGGTAACTCCACTTTTGTGGGGGAAAAAATAGCAAATAAAAAAATAATATAGCATATACAATTGCGACACAAGTCATACTGTAATTGAATGTTGTTAACCACCTCAATACTGGGCACTATACCCAAATTAATTTTTTATTATCTTTTTAACACAAATAGAGCTTTCTTTTGGTGGTATTCATTCACCACTGGGAGTTTTTATTTTTTGGGCTACAAATGAAAAAAAAAAAAAAACATTTTAGAAAAAAAAAAAGTATTTTTCTTTGTTTCTGTTATACAATTTTGCAAATAAGTAATTTCTCTTCATAAATGTTGTCCAAAATTTATACTGCTACATTTCTTTGGTAAAAATAACCCAAATTAGGGTATATTATTTGGTCTGTGTGAAAGTTAAGCCTCGTACACACGCGTCGGAAATCGGCAGGGAATTTTCATCCGACGACCGAAAAAAATCTGGTGTGCAGGCTATAAAATTTTTGTCCGCCGTCAAAACACGGCCGATTTTCGTGAAGTCAGTACAGATTTCGACAGGGAAAAATCTTATGAGCAAGACTGGGCATGCTCAGAGAAGAAAGAACACAAAGAAAGCAAACCAACACATGACATCACTTCTGAAGTAGAATTTTGTCGGGCGAGAAAATTTGTGTGCAGTCTAGGCACATTCCAACCAACAAAACACCACTCTGGACAAAAGAGGAACGATCGATCGGCCGATAATCGTTGCATGTGTACTAGGCTTCAGTCTCTAGACACTATGGTACCAATCACTGAAAATTGATCACACCTGATGTACTGACAGCCTGTCTAATTTCTTAATGCCCCAACATGCCAAGACGGTAAAATACCCTCCAAATTACCTCTTTTTGGAAGTAGACAATCCAGGGTATATAGTAAGAGGCATAGGCGACACTTTATAAACCTTTATTGGTTACCAGTTTAGAGTTACACAAGTAGTCTGGTGCTAGAATTATTGCTCTTGCTCTGACGTTTGTGGCAATACCTCACATGTATGGTGCTATCGCTGTTCACGTATGCGTACGGGAGCGACGTGTGCCTTTACACACGAGCATGGGGGTGCTTTAAATGTTTTAACTATTTAGTGGTAGGACACTGTTAAGCTGGATACACACTATACAATTTTCTTTAGACTTTAGACTTACCAAAACCATATAATATGAGGTCAGACCTAAACACTTTCAATTTGTATGCAATCAGGCAGGCCCTTGCACTACATAGTTGAAGATAAATCTAAAGGAAATCTAACAACAAAAGTTGTATAGTGTGTATCCAGCTTTACGCTAACAGATGTTGATCAGCCACCGGCAGACACTGACAGATGTTGATGTCACAATGGTGCACTATTGCAGATGTTTTGTGCACTGGTACAGATGTGATGGGGGACTGACAGATGTTTTGTTCACTGGTACAGATGTGATGGGGGACTGACAGATGTTTTGTTCACTGGTACAGATGTGATGGGACACTGACATGTTTTGTGCACTGGTACAGAGGTGATGGGGGATTGACAGATGTTTTGTGCACTGGTACAGATGTTTTATGGGGACACTGACAGATGCGTATGGGGACAGGGGTGACAGTGGTGCTTGGAGCAACGTTTGTGGGGTATCTGTGACAACTCTGTGTATAAAATCAGCCTTACACAAAAAGTTGTCACAGATCTTGCAGATTCCCCTGCTCCCCCTCCCCCCGGCACTGAGCTCTCACTGAGCTCAGCGGGGTGAACTGTCAGAGACAAGCGTCTCTGTTTACATTGTGAAAGCTGTGACTGGACACAGCCATCACGTGATCGGGAGGGCTAATCACAGCGCCCATATCCCGATCTTGTCTTGACTGTGTCCTGTGATCGCAGCCTTCACAGAATCGCACCTCTGCGCGGCCTCACGGCCGCTAGCAGGTGCTCTTTCTGAGGGATGTATGCAATGCAATATGGCTACCTGGAGGTGTTCTGTACACATTCTGTGTACAGAACATCCCCCAGAAATGTAATTTCCTGCTTGTGTGATTGGCTCACCAATTTTCCCAGACGACTGCTTTAAGATACAAGTCAGAGTTCAGGTATCCCCTTCAACAAAAATGTAATTTTTGGGGAGATACTTCCAATATGAAACCACATCTAAATGGATGCAGGCCCAGCAGCTTTCCTCATTAGAGCCCTGCAGGTGCACAGCTGATTAATAATTATGAAACCACTGCCATTAGACTCACTTTCCCACATGGATACAGACAAACACACAGGGTTTTTTTTCAGAATAACAAAATGTAGGAATATACAACAAAGTTTGTTAAAAATACTTGTGTAGCAGTGCCCACTTGGGGGTTGCTTGTAGTTGTATGTTCTTCTGTGCCGCTTTGACCCTGTGAACTGTCCAGCCTCCCTGATACTCTAGGTTCAGACATGTTGTGTATACCTTTAAATCAGGGATCCTCAAACTACGGCCCTCAAGCTGTTGAGGAACTACACGTCCCATTAGGCATTGTAAAACTCTGACATACTCTCACAAACATGACTAGGCATGATGCGAATTGTAGTTCCTGAAGAACTGGAGGGCCATAGTTTGAGGTCCCCTGCTTTAAATGACACACTGACACAGTGCAGATCTGTTTTAACTCTTTAGATTTACTTTACTCAAAATAAGCTAAATGGAGGTATTAATCAACTGGACCCTGGGTGAACCTCAACAGCTCAGTTGAAATAAGTTAAATAACCAGTTATAGTAACAGGCAAATAACACCAATATACACAGTATCTGACAGTAAGTGAATAATTCTCTCAGAAAGCTATAAATTGCTATATGAAATACTCCTACTAAAGGGAAATCCCAGGCCACCTTATAGTACCTGTATCTTAATGAAAGATTAGGTAATCTAGATACCAGTAGGTTGTCTCATTTAAAAGCAATAAAACAGCAATGTTTAGAAGGCAAGGCCTTGCTATTTTCTTCACCGGCAGTTGGCGTTCAAAGAACAAATTATTCCAAAGTGTAGCACTGTGTGAGACATGCAATGCAAGATAGCTGGTTCTGAGTGATTAATGATGATCCACTAACTGATCCAAATGTACGGTGTCTGTGTTCAAGAGATGCTGTAGCGATTGATAACTGAACTTTGAGCGGGTGCTGTCTCACCAACCCTAAAGTTCCACTTATAACTTCTGGAAGAACAAGCAAAGTCTCCATCTTGTGAGACACTGAGATGGCATTGCTTGCTGATTCAGTGAGTCCATCCGACTCTCATTCGATCAGCGATGCTGCAAGGATGTAGAGTGTCATCCGTCCCACCTGGGCTGAGTTTGCAGTCAGCTGGGTGGCGTGCAGTAGATCGCAGTCCTCTCTCTCTCTGCGGCGGACCGATGCACACATGATGGATCGGATCCCGGGAAGCAAGAGAGCATGTGCCTGGTTAGCAGATCCCTTTATAGTCTCTCCCACAATTCTCCCCTGGAGCAAATAGTCTGCTGGGCAGAGTAGTTCATAAGCAGTTCAGTAGTGCAGTACTATCTTTCCAGAAGACAGTTCCCACAATGCTTTTCTTCCAGTCTCAGGAGTATGATGCATCAAAACCACGACCAACTATAGAGGAGCACAGAGACAGTCTGAGAGAGCAGAGAATCAGTCTGCAGTGTCAGATAATTGTAGTTCGCTCCCAGCTACATCATTAATATACATAGATTAACCAGAGGGGAATGTTTTTTTCTCAACAAAATTGGAGTTATGCTTTAAAGCAACACTGTTGTGAAAAAATGTTGTTATAACTACTGTTACCTGTAAAGAAGACAGTAAATTCTCCCTTTCTCTGGTGTCTGTGCCATCTAACACCACTTTGATCACCAGAGCTGGTCCCATGAAGTTCACAAGGAAGCCGGAATTTGAATGTCAATCTCCTGGGTCCCCCGCAGCTTTCAGGGGTTCCTCTCTCTGATCACATATGACTGCAGGAGAGGGTAGTTCTTGCTGAGGTACAAGAAGATGACTTCAAAGGCAAAATGTCTTAATTTTAAAGCTTGTTACTACACCCCCCCCCCCCCCCAATACCTCTTTGCCTGCAAATGGCATTATGGAAAATACAGTGCTGTCTCCTTGTATAAGTGTCTCACCAAACACTTTACTTAACCTGTGGGCATGAAGTTTTAGACTTCTGAAGCAAGGTATGGATGTAATCATCACTATACCTGTGTTTTTCTGATGACACATCTAGAACGATCAGGTAAAATGGAGAGATCCACTAATGATGCTACAGTTTGTACAGGAGCTGGGTTCAAGAGTATACTCCCACATACTTTTCATGAAACAATGTTAACAAATAAATGTCACCTTATTTCTAGTGTAGATGAAATGCTCTTTATATTAGACAACATCATGAGTCATTAGTGTCTATTTCACGATGGAATATTTCTGTAGTGACAAGTAGAAATTTGCTGACATTCAGGGAACATGTTTTGTGCCAGCAAGTTGTCTGATAATGCTATGATAATGAACAGATATATAACCACAGGTGACAGCAGCCTTATACAGAGATAAAAAGAATACTACGACTCTAACACGGCCATAATGACACATCTCTGCCTATAAAATGTTTATCTTAAAGAGAAAGTAAACTTCCTTTGCTGACTTTTACCTATAGGTAAGCCTATAATAAGGCCTACCTATAGGTAGTGTAAATATCTCCTAAACCGTCAGCGTTTAGGAGATATTTACATTACATGCAGCCAGTGACATCACTGGCACATGCGCTCGGAAGGAACGGCCACCCGTGCCATTCCTTTCGAGCCCTGTGCTGTGAATAGCATCTCCCGCGTGCATGCGCGGGAGTGACGTCATCGGGGCTCCGGCCAGTCACAGAGCAGGAGCCCACGAACAGGGAAGCAACATGGATAAAGATGGAAGCAGCATGGCTGACATTGCGGTCATCGAGGTGCCGGAACAGCTTTGTTTTAAGGAAGCTGTATACAACCGCTTTAATGTGCACATATGTGGTTATCTAAATGTGCAAAGGTATGTAGTGAAAACTAGCTTACCTGACCATAAAATTAAGCTGGCCAGTGGGTTGCTCAAAATAAACCATATTGATTCCCCCAGCCACACAAGCAAGGTGGATGGAGAAATCCTCCCCATTGCACTATTGTATTCAGACAGCAGGGAATCCTCCACTATCAAAATACACTGATCACTGCTGCAGTCCATTAACTGCAGGTACTGATCTAATTAAAATTTACCAACAGTCCCATGTGAAAGGAGTTGATCATTTGATTGATTTTTCTAGAACGGGAATGGCCATTGATGAATTGCTAAACCGGACAAATTTTGTTCCCTTTATGGCCAACTTAAGACTTCTTGTTATAGTGTCTGGGGGCCAGTATAAGATATTTTTGGTTGCCAATTTATTTTAATATTTATAAAAGTGTTTGTTAACCCTAAATATTCTGTGTATGTACTGTATAAAAGTGTATGTGAATCCTTAGTAAGGCTAGGTTCACATCTACGCAGGTGTGGGACTGTGTGTAAATCAAACGTGTTCCCGCACTAAAAAAAATGTGCTGCTGTTTAGCAGACGCGTTGGGGTGCCATTAATTCATAGTGGCATCCCCACACATTGGAAACCACTGAGTGGTTTCCTGTGCTGGGAAATACAGCGCACCATGGGGTTTCTGATGCTGGGAAATGCATCACACCATGCAATTTTTGATAAGCTGTAGTGTTAGAAAAGGTGCAGGGACTTTTTCCCTGTGTTTCCCGCAGTTACAGAAGCCAATTCAAATAAACAGGAAACTGCAAAAATGAGAATAAAAGTGCCATAATATATGTGACAAACTCACTCAGGACAGGGGCTTTTGGAGGGGACTGAAGGCTAGCCTCTTGCCTACTCACTATGGGCCCTGGCTTGTGAGTGAACACTGCTCTTTGTGGGGTGTATGCTGGGGGGGACCCTTGGAGTAATGTTATTTTGGATTCAAGTCCACATCTCCCCAAGACACAGACTCTTGGACTCAAGGCCTAGGATCCATGTTAAAGGCCTAGCTGCCTATTGCCAATAGGGTACTGCTCCTCACAGTCAGACTCATGTCAGATGCTAATATCATCAGCTCAACCACCTGTTTTCCACAAATTGTTGATTGTGCTGATTAACTCACCTATTGTCTACTGTGGGGATGTGTTTATACTTATAATAATGTGTATTGTATGTCAGGAGCTCAATGATGGCAAGTCTGCTAGTTAATTTGCTCAAGTTAACTAAATCACTGCTAGTGGAAAGTAGAATACCGTTTGTGTTGGTTGTTCCTTAGATATGTTAATTATATTTATGTATACAATTTCATCTGCATATGATAATGTAATCGGGCACCTGACCTGGTGGGGTATATATTCAGTGTGAGTTTGTTCAATAAAGGTCCCAGATCTTATACACGCTATTCTTGGCTAGTTTTGTATGGGGGCTGCTAGAATATCTGATATCTATGTTCAAGACTGAAGGAAACGGTATTCTGACGGAAGTACACAAGCACATTGTGGGGTCGTGGTTCTGTTACAATATACCTGTATATCCTGACAGATTCTAATCATCCTAAAATTTCTCATACACTTTGCTTCTGCTGAGTGTTTGGGGATAACATTTGTATGTGTGCTAAGTTTAGATTGTTTGAAAAGAAACCATTTTTAGTTTTGATTACTCATTTCTTTATTTATTTTTATGGGTAATTAGAGCTTCCCAGTAATATAGTTATTGTCTTGAATAACAAAAGTCTTGTTATTGACACTGAACAGCGAAAATTTCCAATAACTGTTTTCTGGAATGGCAAATTTTTGATTAGGGCTCTGTGTTTAAACACATTTTTCTACATTTTCTGTCCCAGGAAATTAAAGTGACAGACAAAATCATTACAGGCCCAGCTCCTTTGAAAGTAATGCACTTGGGAATTATGACCAAAGCCTTGTAATAACTGGCAACCTGTGACCATAAATGCATGAAATACTTAACACTGTTGTTATAGTCACCTATGAAAGGGTCAGCTACTCATAAAAAGGTCACCTAGAACAAGCACTGGAACGTGAAGAGAAACAAAACTATGTTTTCAGTGACAGATAAGGCCAACCAACCATAAAATTATAAAGCTGGGAAATGTCCAGGTCTTATTCAGCGATGGTTTGGGAGACGTGGAGTGGTTGTTTGCTTTTGGTTCAGATACATTACATCTTTATTTTTAGGGGAAATTGTTTTTTTTTAATTTCTTAAGTTATAAATAAATAATTACAAAATTACACACTTCCACCACTATGTTTATTCAGGGAAGCTGGGAGTCCTAACCCTGTGTTAAATGTAATTGGTACTTACATGAAGGTAAAGAGGAACTGCACTGTATCTGAGCACCACAAACCAAAAATGCTTTTTAATTCATTTCATCAAAGCAATCTCCCCCATCCATCCAGGTCTCCATGCTTTATTTTGCTCAGAAATCATTTTGAACCCCCCCCCCCCCCCTAGCATTTCTGGTCATGGACATCTTAAGTAAGGGCTTGATGATTAATGTATCATTTACTTCCTGGAATCCATCTGCCTTAGCTCAGGCATAGGCTGAGCTGAGAACCCTCCCTTCTCTCCTGAAGACTCCTGGGATGTAGGACATCATTTGCCTAGGCATTGAAACCAGCTAGTAACTGAAAAAATGTAACAAAAATGTTTAAAGCAAGTAAATGTGATATACTTTCCTATCTATTTTCTAAAGCTAGTAGCATAAGGACTAAAAATAGTTCATGTTGATTGAAAGAGTGAAGTTACACTTTAATGACTTCTTCCACTTTTCCTTGTGACAATGTTCAGGCCTGGGGATTGGGTGCTAAAAACTGAGCACTGCCCCCTGGGAGATGCTTCCCTATACATAGAAATTGTTAAAATTATTAATGAATAGCATTGACAGAGTAAAGGAGTAGATGAAAAGCAGGTTGAAAGTAGGTATCAGCAGGTGGGCGACCGTTCTTTCAAGAAAACCAGTCACTTTACCAGGGCCTCTTTGAGCTGGCTTTCCATTGCAGGCACATTCAGTTACTTGCATGCAATCTTAAGCTTATTTATAGAGTGCTCCAGGAAATACCCAAGGTGCTGTACTGTGAAACTACCAACTATCTCTTATGGGCCATGTGCCTTCAGACAGCAGCTATCTGGGCCATGAAATATACATATATATATATATATATATTCAGTGTGAGTTTGTTCAATAAAGGTCCCAGATCTTATACACGCTATTCTTGGCTAGTTTTGTATGGGGGCTGCTAGAATATCTGATATCTATGTTCAAGACTGAAGGAAACGGTATTCTGACGGAAGTACACAAGCACATTGTGGGGTTGTGGTTCTGTTACAATATACCTGTATATCCTGACAGATTCTAATCATCCTAAAATTTCTCATACACTTTGCTTCTGCTGAGTGTTTGGGGATAACATTTGTATGTGTGCTAAGTTTAGATTGTTTGAAAAGAAACCATTTTTAGTTTTGATTACTCATTTCTTTATTTATTTTTATGGGTAATTAGAGCTTCCCAGTAATATAGTTATTGTCTTGAATAACAAAAGTCTTGTTATTGACACTGAACAGCGAAAATTTCCAATAACTGTTTTCTGGAATGGCAAATTTTTGATTAGGGCTCTGTGTTTAAACACATTTTTCTACATTTTCTGTCCCAGGAAATGAAAGTAGGTATCAGCAGGTGGGCGACCGTTCTTTCAAGAAAACCAGTCACTTTACCAGGGCCTCTTTGAGCTGGCTTTCCATTGCAGGCACATTCAGTTACTTGCATGCAATCTTAAGCTTATTTATAGAGTGCTCCAGGAAATACCCAAGGTGCTGTACTGTGAAACTACCAACTATCTCTTATGGGCCATGTGCCTTCAGACAGCAGCTATCTGGGCCATGAAATATACACTTAGGGTGTGCCCCTATCCTTAAATAATTCATTAAATGGAAGGATTGGGAAGCAAGGATTTCGGGCACAAGAATTTGTATAAAATTACTTTTATTGAAAAAACATTTAAAATCATAAGAACATACAGGCAGATAGTTATGTATTGAGGACCAAACCAAACCAATAAATGGTCTGTGCTGTAGTATTTCCTAATACATGAAATGTACAATGATGATTTACATACAATTCAAGGTACAAGACAATTGGTAATCATATAAATCTCAGAGCTATATACTTAATGTCAGAAGAAACCTGCCGGCGGACACCCGAGCACTATGGTGCCGGTCGACAGGGTCACCTGAGAGCATAAATTAGCTTTCACCATGCAATATTTGACCTTTGCTCAACATGTTTCGCTTTCTTATGAAAAAAGCTTCGTCTGGAGCATATCATTTGGCTTGTCTGCATAAAAGATATAACAGTATTTAGACAGATGCATATATATTACACTGTTTATAGTACAATTATATATCAATTTTTTCTCACTCATTTCATACAAATATAAAGCATGTATAACTAGGTCCTTGTATTTTTTGTATCAGCACAATATATGTCATTGAGCATTACATTGCATCTAAAGTCCGAGGGGGTTTTTGTTGGGAGGAGCCAGGAGCTGCCAATAGTGAACATATGTGGGGACCCACACCGTATCTTTGTTTTTAACCACTATATATCTAGTTTGCAGATTTCATAAACAGAGGAAAAGGTATACATACCTGTACACTATGTAGTAAAGGCAGATATCTCAATTCATAAAGAGTTTTTTAACGAAAAGGACTGTTATGCATTTTAGAGAGCTCATGTATTGGCACCTGAGGGGTTACATAGCAGTGAGGGTAGTCACTCTATGTTTAATATCTGGATAAATAGAAGAAAAGCGGAAGGGTATTTTTCAGACCACTTTGTATATAAATTTTAAGGTAAGACTTATAGGTGTGCTGACCCCGCATGCCAAAACATTCCAACATGACACCTGTGCTGCATGCATAGAGAGTGAATTGACTTGAGGAGCACCCAGAGAACCAATAGTGTATTCAATTTAAATAAAGCTTCCTCATACACCCAAAGGGTCGCTCACAGTGTACCATGCATGCTAATTTTTGTTTGAAACCATCAAAACTCATAGATAGAATCCCATATTAATCCCCCAAATTTATACATGCATGCTTCTGGGGGAGTGGCCCAAGGTGTGTATGAATAAAGTAAATGCCTCATAAAGCCCGATACAAATGTACATGCCACATGAGTCCCAAAAAGAAGAAGAAGAGATAAGGTGCCCCAAAAAAAAAATAAAAAAAAAAATAATAATATAATCCACCTAGAATAGGAAAGTCAGAGGTAGATTGTTTAAGTAGCTCACCAAACACTGTATAGGAGGGAGCCTATTGTATAAAGCGTATCTCCTATGGTCATGTAGAGACTGTGGAACGAGGGAAAGTTAGAATGTATGGGTCCTGAATAATATGATAGATAGTGCCAGACAGCCATGCTGGCGTTTAGGAAACTTACCCCGTGCCGAGCTTCTCTGCAATCGCATACAGTCCTCACCGGATGGGGAACCGCCGCCATACAAGGGCGCCCTTAAATGGCGTGGATCCCGGGCGGTTCGTCAGAAGACGTCACCGCCCCGTCCACTCCCCCGGCCAACTAGAGCCTGGAATGTTAAGATTTTGTCCGCCTTTTTATGTCCCCCATGCCTCTCCTTTTCTAATGAGCCCCCGAACAATGCACACCTAGGGCCAACCAACAGAGTCCCAGGGAAGGAGAGAAGAAACTGGAAAACGACCATCAACTTATCAAAATCTGTCAGATGTGGTTTAACTAATTAGTTCACTATAAGATATTTAAAAGCTGAAAATTATTCTGATAGCAATTAAATTCCCCCTACCCAAAGTTGTATGGCGATAAGTAGTATAAATACGGTCCTAATAATTCATTTATACCCATACTTTGTGGTGATGTCAGTAGATTGCCAGGGTTAGACAGCTGTAAATGACTACAAAATAAAATATATCATCATATTTAAGAAAAAAAAGTGAATATATCATGGGTTTACAGCTGTTTCGTCCCTATATTTACTAGAACTTGTCCATCTCCTATGGAATTTTAATGCAGCCAAAATTACACAGACAAATATGTTTTGTAGTATAAAAGTAAAAAAATGTTTATTGAACAAGGTTAACAATTCTCTAGTCTAGACAGCATGACTACTATTCTATCGTTGTATCTCCTAATTAGGAGTGGAAAAACCATATAGCATGTATAAGCTTTATTAGTTAGATAGCCACCAGTTATTTCCAACATGTTTCAACTGTAAAATAGTCTTCTTCAGGGGATATGGGTGGACTATACCTAGATAAGTAGAAAAATAGATTTTCATAAACCAAATTGCAATACGGAGTAATGGCATTAGTCCAATATCACAAACACACACAATGAACTCACCTAGACAAATAGACCAGATATGGAGTTTAGAAATGTTGCAGCATGTCTTATGGAAAGTCCCCAGTATAGACAATGGAATCATGCAACCCCCAAGGGATCAAAGACAGACAGGTGGGGGCAAAAACTGCAGGCTTGCCATTTACTAATGATCTAAAATTATAAACAAGAATATGTAATCTAAATAGTGTATTTATAGCAAGGGCACTGTGTCTTTAACAGATGATGGGATTGTATTAGGACATACCTAGACAGAAATGGATGCATATAAACACATGGGATGTACTGAAATATAAATAAAAATAATAATAAAAAAAAAGAAATAAGTAACCTGTAAAGGATACTACCGGTATGTATGTCCATTAGGATTAACAAAATAGTTTTTAAAAAGCAGTAAAATAGCTATATAAGGAAACATACCCAGCCAAGGAAGAATGGATACATGGATAAAGTAAAATAGAGGTTGAAACTAAGTCAGCCCCTTTAGAATCTAAATAAAACAATAAGAAGCATCTAAGCATGGTGCTTTTTGATAAGAGATATATGTGGAGCTGGTAATGGGGAGATGTCCAAAGAGCTTACCTGCATGAGAACCATAACCCTGACGGCTGTGACCCTGATGGATGGAGTTGGGAAATTAGACTGCCCTATTTATAAGTAAAGTATATATGGTGGATGGTGTCCTAGGATTGCTCCAGCTGGAGCTTATTGCACAATCCCCGCCCTCCCAGCTTCCGGGCGGGGAGCCGCCGACAGATGCCGCTACTTCCAGGAGGCATGCGGCCATCTGAGATGACATCATGTGCCTGCTCAGTCCAGAAGGGACAGATGGAAAATAGTGATTG
This sequence comes from Pelophylax lessonae, assembly GCF_965119305.1. NCBI lineage: Eukaryota > Metazoa > Chordata > Amphibia > Anura > Ranidae > Pelophylax > Pelophylax lessonae. The sequence continues at coordinate 145,503,754 of NC_138769.1, read as the reverse complement.
AATTATCTATGTGCGAAACTATCGCGCATGAGCGAACCTTTGAGAGCTGGTGAGAATGGAATGGGGAGACTGGGCAGCGTGGACGTAAGCCAGACTCCATGAACTGACAATCACAAGGGGGTGCAGGTCCACAGAATGGCATAAAGGGGGGGAACACTCGGAAGTACCTGAGAAACACCCCACGTCTATGCTGGGGGAAACAATGACAACCCACCATCCGTCTGGGGGCCAACCAGAAGAGGGCATTCTATCACCATAAAGCCCTCTTATAAGGGGGGACATGTGGTCATAAAGGACAACACACAATACAAACTCATGTGTCTAAACATTCTTTAAAACAAAGAGTGGTTTTCATCTTATACCCTCGTTGGTAGTTGCCAAATTCAATAATAAGTTTTACACATTGGTGGACTCATACTTCGAAATGGGGGCGTAATTTCCAAAAATCTCTGGGAGTTCATACGAACACTACATCAGAAGACCCCTACTTTCTACCATTTACCCAAACTGCACAAAAATCCTATGAACCTCACTGGCATACCCATTGTGTCTTGCAATTGGGATTTGACAGATAATTTAAGTCAAGTAATTGACACTCACCTTCAACCTCATGTCACTTTATTACCTTCCTGTGTAAAGGACCCAATTCACTTTTTGCAATTAATTGAGAATTTACTAGTCCCTGCTGAAGCCTATTAAGTCACAATTGATGTTGAGGCTCTCTACACTTCAATCCCTCACAATTTTGGTCTAGGAACCACAAAAAACTTATATTCCAAAGAGGAACGCAATATTGGTCCTTTAACAAGTTCATACTAGCAGGATTGAAATTCATCCTGCATCACAATTATTTTTGTTTGATGGCTCCCACTACCTCCAGGTACAATGCGCAGTGATGGGGACATGTTGTGCCTTATCCTTCGCAATATGTACCTGGGGGAGTGGGAGCGATTTTTCCTCTCAGACAGGGATTTGTCCATGTACACCTGCCACATTTCCATGTCGCAGCGGTACATTGATGACATATTCCTTGTCTGGGAGAAAACTGAGAATCTTTTATGCCAGTGCCTTATGGCCATGAATACCAACAATCTAAACCTTACATTTACCATGACCTATGATTAAAATTCTGTAACCTTCTTGGACACTAGAATCACCAAAGAAGTCAAAGGATATCTTAACAGCGGTGTTACCGTTGGTAATACGATACTCCATGCAGACAGTTTTCATCTAAAAACGATCAGTAACAAATTAAGAAACAGATTTTTAGAGAGAGGTTACATTAAGACTAATCTTCATAAGGCCTTCAATAGAGCCATTCAATTCTCAAGAGATTAACTCTTATTTTAAAAGAAGGGGGCTCCCAAACATTCCCTGTCCACACGTGTAATTTTACGTTACACAAACCAACAATTTGAAAATTAAAAGAATCCTCAACAAACATTGGCCAATCCTAGCCGAAGATACAACATTAAAATCTTTATTGACACACTGGCCATTACATTTACATAAGAAGCAGCGTCACTTAGTGACAAACCTGTAAACAGTGAGTTCCAGGATGATAGGAGACAAAATCCCTGTCGTCAAGTTGGTACATTCCCCTGTGGTGGGTTTTCATAATGCCGATATATGCTAGGTAAAAGCAACACAATTCTCCCTAATGGTGAAAATCATAGTCTTAGACACTTTGCAAATTGCCACACTAAAGATGTGGTTTACATGCGAACAGTGGCGGCCCGTCCATTGGGGGCGCTGGGGTGCCGCCCTACCTATCCATGCATCCGGCCCCGTAATCTACATGCAGGGCGCTGGATGCATGGATGCCATTGGGGTTTTTTTTAAGCACCTGATTAGAGCCAGAGGCTCTAATAGCCTTCAAAAAAGGGTGGGCTTGGGGCGCAGAGCACTGCAATTAATATTCGCTATTACCACACTGATTCTCCTCCCAGCCAATCAGGAAGTGGGTCCTGAGACCTGTTTCCCAATTGGCTAGAAAGAAGAAGGCATGCTATTGGCCAAGAAGGGGGGAGGAGACGGCCGCTGAGAAGGGACATGAAGGAGACTGAGGGGGAAGCCGCCACCGCCTGTCAGTCCGGAGGAACAAGGTAAGTAAACTGGCTGGGGAGGGATGTGGTGGTGCAGGCTGGAGTGATATGGGGGGGGTGGGGGACCATTGCCAGGTCCGTCTGCCCCCCCCCTTCCCGACTGATCGAGCACCAGCCGCCACTGCATGCTAACATGTGAATGTAGATCATTATACATTGAAAAAACTAAACAGGAACTACTTTTGTTGCCAGTGGTTAAGACATTAATGGCTGTGTGTTGAGTTATTTTGAGGGGACAGAAAATTTACACTGTTATACAAGCTGTACACTCACTAGTTTACATTGTAGCAAAGTGTCGTTTCTTCAGTGTTGTCACATGAAAAGATATAATAAAATATTTACAAAAGAGTCAGGGGTGTACTCACTTTTGTGATATACACTGCGTATATATATATATATATATATATATATATATATATATATAAAAATAGTATTCACTCACTTAATTCTCACTAATACTGCTAATAGTACACATTTTTGTGAGATACTGTATATATACAGTGCCTTGCGAAAGTAATCGGCCCCCTTGAACTTTGCAACCTTTTGCCACATTTTAGGCTTCAAACATAAAGATATAAAACTGTAATTTTTTGGGAAGAATCAACAACAAGTGGGACACAATCATGAATTGGAACGAAATTTATTGGATATTTCAATTTTTGACTTTGCACAGTCTGCCGGTCAGGAGCCACGGTTCTCCGATGTCCTTTGTCTTGTGTAGTTCCATCTCACAAGTCCACTATGGCCTCTTCTCAGTGAGATCCTCTGCTCACTTGGACTTCAGTTGTCCATATTGGGGGACACGCAGCCAGACTCACCATCTGCTGTACACCAACCGTATACTTTTTGTGTTGACCAAGACCCTATCAACCAGACTGCAGTTTAACCCATTGATTTTAAATCTTGCAAGCATCCCTTCCTTTCTGAACAGCTAACCATAACACCATTCAAAGCCACCCCTGAGGAAAAAGCTCTATAATCTTCAAAACGCGTCGGGTTTTGGACTTTGTATTAAGTGGTCGGTTGCTGTTATGGTGTTAATGTCTAATGCTTGCAATTGTTTTTAATTCAATTTTTCCCATTACTTTTGTTCAATAAACTTAGTATTTTATTATTGAAATTCTCTTTCATTTTTTGCCTAATAAATCCCACCCCAGGGGAACCTCCCATTTTTCCTATTATTGAGGGATGTTGCACACCCTAAGAATTCCAGCCAAGAGCACACCCATTTATGTTTGTGATATTGGACTAATACCATTACTCTGTATTGCAATTTGGTTTTGGTACTTATTGTTATTTTTCCACTTATCTAGGTGTATTCCACCCATATCCCTGAAGAAGACTGTTTTACAGTTGAAACATGTTGGAAATATCTGGTGGCTATCTAACTAACAGCTTATACATGCTATATGGTTCTTGTACTCCTAATTAGGAGATACAAGCAATAGACTAGTAGTCATGCTATCTAGACTAGAGAATTCCAGACTACATAAAGATCTATTAAAAAGGCATGAATAAACTGACAGAAGAGTAAGAAGTAAAACCCCACCTGCAGCTCATACTAAGGCTGAAGTGAAGGGAACATAATGTCCTCTATCAGGAATCCCAACACTTGATGATTTCATTCTGGAAAGCAGCACCCAGGTGCGGGGAAATGCTTACTGTGTTCTTCACAGAATTCAAAAAGGACCCTCCTGCCATCACATTAGCACTGACTGATTTTCACCACCAAGGAACAGGCACCCTTTTTATCTGACTGGAGAATAGCATTCTTAAACAAAATTACAGAACCTCTACAGTTTAGAAACAATTTCTGCAATAAAAAGCCTGCCTGTTTACATTTTTAAATCATACTTTTTAGTTCCGCTTTACTGGTGAAGAGCCTGTTTATTAAAATAGAACTATACGCAAAAAGAATGTTTCTTTTTGGATAGAATAAGTAAGAGTTATAACCCCATTGGGGAGATTTACCTGCATTTTCTGTCCCATAGCCAAAACAGGAAGTGATAGAAAATCCCTAAAAATTAAGGGAACATATTGGGGCCCCCCAGGTCGCCAGAACTAGTGTTACCATTGGAGGATTTCACCGCTATCCTATTTCTGGAGACAACCCAAAATTTTTGATTTTCTTTTACTTTCACTTTCAATAATAATGGTAAAAAGGACAAAGTTTTCTCCTTAGTTATACTTTAACTTTGCCCTTTGCAGAATTTTACCAGTTTTTTTCCAGAACTTTTAACTTTTTTTAAACTTTTGACATAAATTATTAAATGGAATTTGGAATAATATTATACTGTGTAAAAAAAAAAAGAAGACAAGGTAGTAAAGTGAAGTTAAAAAAAAAATGATTTTAACGTTTACTGTATCTGAAGCCAAAAACTTTTTTTTATATTTTGAATAGAGTAGGGGAAGGAATAAAACCACTGTAGCACAATCAGATCCTTTATCAATTTCACAAGAGCCGTTCTGATATTGTTCTCCTCCAGGAGACACATTTTCGTACTGGCCTTGTTCCAATAATACGCAACCGACACTATACTAATTGGTTTCAAAGCCCCAATCCTCAATCAAAACCTAAAGGTGTGTCGATTGCATTTCATAAATTATTCAACCCTGACATTTTAGATACTCTTTTGGATGAAGGGGGGTGGTATATCTTTCTTAAACTGAAATATCATGGTTTTGTTTTCACAGTGGTCAACATCTAGGCTCGCTTTCTCTCTACTGTTCTCACCAGGTTGTCCTCATTTGGTGGTCTGTGCCACATTCTCGGTGGTGACTTCAACGTCGCTCTATCCCCTCCTGCTGATACTTCCTCCGGTAAGTCCTCCATTTCTACTTCATCCCTCATACGTATTAAATCACTTTTGCATGCCAACAGTTTAGTGGATGTTTGGCGTATACAGCACCCCATAAGGAGAGATTATAGTCATTACTCAGTGGCTCATGCCTCCTATGCGAGGTTAGATTTTTTTTTCATTTCTCAATATTTGCTTGATACCCCACTACACACTTCAATAGGTCATATTCTTTGGTCAGGTCACGCCCCTATACATTTTAAACTTGTGCAACCTCCTACCGTCCGCACGAGTACTTTGTGTGGTTTTAACGACAACCTTCTTCGAGACCCTGTCTGTCTGACTGAGGCCACCAAGACTATAAATCATTTCATGTTAGATCATGCCTCAGACCCGACACCCCCTCTTATATGTTGGGAGGCCATAAAATGTGTTATTAGAGGCACCCTCATCAGACGGCTCCCGACTGAAGAAAGCTAGAACAGCTGAGATTAATCGCTTGCTAGCTACTATTGCGACCCTTGAAGCTACCCATAAGAGAGATCTCTTGCCCTCTACTTATGTTGCTCTGTCCAATGCCCGCCGGGATCTGCTCCACATTTTAGATTGCCAAGTAGTAGAACGATTCTCCTGTGCTCAAGTGAAAAATAGGCCGGAGGGAAGAGGAATACTTCAGACTTGAGTGGACAAAGCTTGCGGTCTTGCTGCCCCTTCAGGATCAAGGGTAGATTCTCACTTGCTGATAGCCCGTACAAGGCTCGCGCTCATCACTATTCCTTATCTAATAAATGTGACAAACACCTGGCAAGGATTTTACACCCCAGGCCTCCTCGACATCCTATCCCGTTTATCATAGATCCCGTACATGGTAAGCGACTCACGAACATATGCGGGCTTACGTTGCTGAAACTGCGCTTCCTACAAATGACCCCCTGGCCACTTTTGACCTAGATAAACTGCTCGCTGAAATCGAATTCCTGAATGCCATCAAGGGTTTGAAGTTGGGGAAGGCCCCTTGTTCCGATGGGTATACCCCTCGGTTCTACAAGACTTTCGCACACCTTCTTTCCCCCTTGCTCACTATGGCCTTGGATAACAACACTTACCCTAAATTTATGGCCTTATGGCTTGTTTGGTCACATTTCTCCTCCTCTGACTCCCTTAAAAATATGGTTTCTCTTTCTAATTACTAAAAATGTTTTTGACTTGTAATTTTGTGAGCTTGCCCGTGGCCTTCCCTGGTTCCTTCCCTGGTCCCCCCCTGGCTGGTTCACCGCTCTACTGTTTATTGCTGTGCATTACTTATAGTTTATTATCTTTCTTGATATCCCCTCCATACTTTTTCTATTTCTTTCTTCCTTTTTTCTCTTTTTTTTTCCCTCTTTCCTTTTTTTTACTCTCCCCGCTTATACTTGAAAATTATTAATTCTTTTTTCTTTCTTATACAGTCCTTTTCATTTGATGTCTGACAGTTTTTTTGTGTTCTCTTTTACATCTTCTTATGAGGGATAGCCAAAAGCTTTCTCTGGTTTTACAAGTTTCTTTAACTCTGTATTTGTATGGCTCCATGGTCCCCAATTATTTAATATGAAACTGTCTTTGTTGAACTCCAATAATGCTTCCTGCTGTTGGATTTTTTTTTGTTTTCGAATTTTAGATTCTATACACCCAAATTGGCTGTAATACTTGATTTGTTTATTGTTACAACTTTTCTACATTAATAAAATATATTTTCACCCCTAAAACCACTATAATGTTTTTTTGCCCCATCAGTGAGATTTCCTTCACTTCCTGTCCTGTATACCCAACTGGAAGTGAGGGATATCCCCTCTTAGAAATTTGTCATGGGGCAAGAGTTCCTATAGGAATGTTTCTCCCCTAATACTTTTCTGGTGGCAACTCAAAATGTTGGATGTACCCTCACTTTTATTTCTGGTGACATTAGCCAATAAAACAATTAGAAACAGCAGAAAAAAAAACCTGACAGTAGTTCTGTACCCCTCACCACTAAAAAAAAGTGTAGCACCCTCTAGTGTGCTGGATTAGATGTACAATACATAGGATGAGGGCCTCAGCCAATCCCCAGCAAAATGAGCTGGCAAGGGGCAGGCCACCTCATAAGTACTTATGGGTCCTGCCAGCAAGGGAGTCGGTGGAAGATGGAGATAAAGTGATAAAGAGGCTGTCGTTGGCCCTTGAGGGAGCCCCCTAGTCTGGGGGGGGGGGTGAATTTTGGGCTGGGGCTGGGAGATCTCCTGAGAAGTCAGCCGGGTGTGCTGATGAGTGTCAGTCTGGGAGGACTGAGGAGAGAGAGAGAGTGTCAGTCTAGGAGGACTGTGGAGAAGTAGCCAGGAGCGCTATTGAAAGGAGCAACTGCAGTCAGGCGAGCTGGCAGTGCCTGTAGAGGTGGTGCTGGGATCAGTAAACACAGGAATGTAAAGCTGGACACTGGTTTGTTGCTACACATCTAAAGGGCCTCGGGTTCTTGCCTACAATCTGAGTACTTTTTGTCAGATTCACAAACAGTGTGCCAGTTGGAGTTCTGTATGCATGTGTGCTGGAGGAAGTGAGGATTGTACATAGACTGTATATAGGAGAAGATGTCCCTGACGTTGTTTGAAGTCAAGTGGGCATCACATAATTTCCCAATATCTATCCAAGTTCTAATTCTTCAATAAAACAAAAAGAAAAACAACACAGCACATGACTGTTCTCTGACGCTGATTGCCTGTGGAAATTTGGTGTATAGGATGGGGGATCCCATTCTCCCTAGGGGGTGCGCTACAAAAAAAAAAATTCCCCCTTTGTTATACTTTAAATTAACCACTTTCCACTTGGTCAATGTATATAAATGGCCTGAACTAACCTATCAGTATATGACTACATTCCTGCAAGACACCGGGCCAGGGAACGTGGCACTCGTTGGGGTAGCCATGTACCAGTTAACTAGGCTTGCTTGGTTTATATGAACTGGAACTGCTATAGGTATCTCTACACTAACCTATATTCCCTGATCACTTATATAGATGTGACTCTAAAAGATGTCTCTTAAAAATACCTTGGAGTCTTTACTCTCCAAAATGTGGTCATTTTGAAGGTGTTTTTACTGTACTGGTGCTCCAGGACCTCCAAAAATGCGATAGCCAGTCAGGAAATTAATTTATGTGCCTAGAATGCCTGAAGATGCTTCCTTGAATTTTGGACCCATCTATATGGCTAGGCTAAGAAATATCTCACATGTGCGATATTACCATACTCAGGAAGAGTAGCAGAACGTGTTTTGGGGTGTCATTTCAAGTACACCCATGATGTGTGTTAGAAATATCTTATCCATTGACAGATTACAATACATTTTGATTTTTTTCCTGTATTTTCCAAAAACTTGTGATGAAAAATTGCATTTTCAAAAGACTCACTATGCCTTTCAGAAAATACCTTGGGGTGTTTGCTTTCCATAATGGGGTATTTTTGAGTGTTTCTACTGTCCTGATGCTCCTGGATCTCCAAAAAGTGATATATAATCAAGAAATTAAATCAGTTATTTATGTGTAATTTATGCTCTGAAAAGATGTTTCTTAGATTTTTCGGGCCCTCTATGCATCTAGGCTGTGAAAAAGTCTCACACATGGTAGCCCTATACTCGAGAGGCATAGCAGAATGTGTTTTGAGGTGTAATTATAATATGCTTATTACCGTATTTAAGTGAGAACAAACTTGTTAAAATGGCATTTATTTAATTTCTTCATTTTTCAAAAAACCGTGACAAAAAAATCACAAAAGATAAAGAAATAGCAGAATAAAAAGAATAATTTTGGCCTAAATTTAGAAAGATTATTTATTAGTAAAACGTAAAAAAAAACAGAAACTAAGCAAAACATCTTTTTCAAAATTGTCTGCAATTTTTTTTTATATAACAAAAATAAAAAGCCCAGTAGTGATTAAATACCACCAAAAGAATGCTCTGTCTGTCTTAAAAAATGATACAAATTTCATTTGGGTACAGTGTTGCATGCCTGAGTTATTGTAATTCAAAGTGTGACAGCGTTGAAATCTGAAAACCGGCCTGTGCAGGAAGGGGTTGAAAGTATCTGGTATTGAAGTGGTTAAATAAATATGAAAAAAATGCCACCTTGAGGAAAGTGTTCTCTTTGAAAAGAATAGATCTTGCTAGGTTTAGGTTGACAAAAATTATCCCTGAAATATTCAGCTTAAAACCTGGCAGAACCAAGTCTTTATCACGCACAAACAAATCTGCTGCAAGGCCATGTGAAGAAAAAGTCTCTGCATGGTCATTTAGGTCTTTCAGCTTTAACACACTCAAATACCTGGCAAGTGCACATGCTCGGGTCATCCAACTGCCCCCAGGCAACACCATCAGGTAGTGGGCAAACAAAATGACAGCTTGGCTCTGCCAAATGAAGCGTTTGTTGATATGGAGAGGGAAAGGGGTGAAAACTAGCAAAGCTGGCACCACTTATCTGAATGGGGAACAACACTTATGTGACAAGGCCTGGCCTTTTGACTGCTCCCACAGACAGCAGTCGGCAGATCTAAGATCTTTGCCTGTTCTGGCCAGCTGTCTCTCCTTTCCATTGGTACCTTGACACTTGGTCCAGGTTATACTTTTTACTTTACAATGTTTGTTTACTCCATGTTTTGTATGTTCTTGCACTTATACAAATGTTAGTGAAATGCAGTATATAGCAACAAAATAGTAGAAAAAATTGGTTAACAACAAAATACCAGAAAAGTGAGGACACTATCCATCCTACATAATGACAAAAAAATACCATAATTTTAGGAGTGCTTTGCCTAAGCTTGGAAAATACTGCACAGATATCCTTTTCTGTTTTATTCATATTTTGAAAAGGAAATAATATAAATGAGAGTAACAAGGTCATTATACTGTAAGTATAGTACAGAGCGAAACAGTTGTATTTTATTTTTAGTGGATTAAAGGACTTTTATACTTCTGTGGAACTGTGGAACGTCAAGCTATTGTTATACTATGTGGCAGTGCGAGGCCCTGCCACTGTAAAAATGGTTGGAAAAAGGACACAGGGTTCAAATGTGTGCAGGGTACAAGACTCCAGGGTATCAATTTTGAGCAGAGAAAACAGTTTTTACAACTTTCTCAGGATTTTGGTTATCCCGGACTGGGCTCCAAAGTTTGGAGATTTTGAACTGTCTTGGGAGGGAAGAAATCTCAGACCCAGTGTCCAGATCTTGCTGAAGACCAGCAAGGTGTGTGTCCAGGTGCACACAGCCTTTGTAATAATAAAGGACTGGCAATAGTTTGGGGCTTCAGCCAGAAGGGAGGTGCACTGAAGACAGGTGTGTGGTCCTGTCTGGAGAAAAAGGTGATCTACTCAGTCGACAGCACACAATGTTGGAGAGGTTCAATACAGCTGCGAGAGTCTGGGAGACCGAAAGCGCTGAGTGAACTAGGAGAGAGTCCACGGGACTAAAGGAATCTAAGTTTCAGAGGAGTGAGAGAGCCTGGGGTGTCAGGAGAACCCCTACCTAGAAACCAGAAGTGGGCCCATGCAGCAAGGTGCTGTAGCCAAGGCTGAGTGAGCTAAGGGAGCCAGGTGGCTCAGTATTTTTATGTTAACCATTTTGCTGTGTGAAACTGAAACCCCTGGGCAAGTTTTTGGAATTTACTTTCATCTGTTATTATTAAAATTGTCTGACTATCTGACAAACGTATCTATCACTGAGCTAATCAACCCCCATATAAAAACTACTAATGAAATAGTAGTAAATAGGTAAACATTGGTAAACTAATAATTAAAAGGTAATATTTTCTGACTTTTTTGTGTTCATCCTGTGGCTTCACCTCTTAAGGTATAACTAAAGGCAAAACTTTTTTTCTAGCATTGGATAGAACTAAGAGGGATTAGAACTCCTAGTAGGTTTTTATTGCTGTCTGTGTCCTCATTAGGGAGATTCACCCTCTCTATTTGTCCTGTTTACCATTATCATTGAAAGTGAAAATAAAAGAAAATCACAACGGTTAGGTTGTCCCCAGAAAAGTAATAGAGGGGAAATCTTCCAATGGGAACACTAGCTCTGGTGACCTTGGGGACCCCAATGGATATCTTTAATTTGCAGGAATTTCTTCTCCCTTCCTGTTTTGGCAGAAGTGAAGGTAAATCTCCCCAATAGGACACAGATGGCAAAAAAAAAAAAATCTGACAGGGATTATTATAACCCTTCCATACTGTATGGGAAATGAAAAAAAAGTTTTGCTCATAGTTCTATTTTAATGAGTGACTTAGAAAAAAAAAATGTCTCTGAAGTCAGAACACCTGACCTGTTCACTTGATCTGGGTCAGTGACTTGCTCAAGATAAACCTCTTAGTATAGAAATATGGGATCTTCTACTACTCGAGAATTGAAGTCTCATGTTTTAGGGCTGTCATGCTTATCCTTGCTTAACTACTAAGGAAGTCACAGGCCCAGGACAAGAATGTGCGTATCAGGTGACACAACACCAGGTATACACATGGTGGTTACAACTCAGTGATTTGTTAAAGTAGAATTATATCGAGGCGCATGCGCGCGGCTGAGGATGGCGGACGTCTAGCACCTCAGCTCCGCTCCCCGCCGGCCTGAAACCGCCTGATACAGCACGCAAAGATCCCGCCCGCTCACTCTGCAGGTCTGCCCGGACCCCCACAGCTCCCAGGCACCGATCGATGGCTAAGGGTAAGCCTAAATATACTCCACAGCCGCCCGCAGCAGACCTAGAGGAATCCTCCCTCGTGCCCAAGATGGTGGCGTCCTCCCAGCACAACACTGCAGGGCTGTAGAGGGAGTCCCACACATTAAGCTTAGATGGGCAGGATCAGGCTCTGACTGCAGGCTCCCCTAGAGGGTCCCCACAGGCTCCATCAGCGTCCCCTGACAGGGATATTTTCTCTTCACAATCAGACCTGGACAGGGCCCTGTGTGACATTGCCTTCAGCCAGGGAAGTTTGGAGGATACTTCTTCCCGTCTGCCCAGTGCCCAAGCAGCGGCCCCCACAAGTGTGGAGTACTCTGGTGACCCCATCCTGTTGGGCCAGCAAACCTATTACTATGGATCTGAAACAAGAATTCCAGGCCTTGGGATCTCGGATTGGGATACTAGAAAGTAGTTTAGACACTACCATTGCCATAACCTCTCAGAATACTGGATGCATTGAGAACTTGCACAAGCGACTGGATGAGGCTCTGAATAAAATTGATGACCTTGAGAATAGGCAGGGCCGGTGCTTCCACTAGGCAAACTAGGCAGCCGCCTAGGGCGCATTGCCACCTAGGGGCACAGCCACGAGGCAGCATTCTCTCTCCATCATGAATGATCCTTGGGAGCTGAGGGGAGGTGCGGCAGTGGGGGATGAAGAAGGGACAGAGGAAGATGCCAGGTGTCTGGGGCAATGGCGGAACTACCAGGCCCTGGATTTCCACCATTGTTGGGGGGGGGCCCAAGAGGCAGGAAGGGAGCCTACCGGAGTGCTGCCTGCATAATGATCCTCTTCATCTGGAGCTGAGCGGCCTAAACCCTGGGCAGGACGTGACCCTCTACACTGAACTGGTGGGCAGCTGTTCATTCCCCTGGGTCAGTATTAAGCAGGGAGCGGAGGAGAGCTGAACCTGAGCCGGAGCTCAGCACTGGAGGGCGGCACCTTTACTGGAGCAGAAGTGACGAGGTACCGGAATGGTCTGAGGAGGTTGGTGATGAAGGACATGTGGAGCTCTCTGACTGCTGCTTCTCCCTCCACCAGGAGCCAGTTGGAGCTGTGGTGAGCACTGTGGTCCAGGAGAGGAGCGTCCTGGGAGAAGGAATTTAGCAGGATCATGGTGAAGGAGGGCAGAGTGGGAGCCACTCCCTTCATACCGCCCAGTGAGTGTCCCCAGAACAGGGGATCAGGGTCCCTGGGTGTGACATGGAGGATCCCTGGTGTGAAAGAGAATTGGGGTCACCAGGTGTGCCATGGGGAATCGGAGTCATAAAGGTATGACATGGGGGATAGGGGTCACGAGTGTAACAGGGGTTCGGAGTCACCAAGTGTGCCATGAGGAATTGTGACCCCTTGGTATGCCATGGGGGATTGAGGTCCCCAGGTGTGACATGGAGGAACATCATGGTCCCCAGGTGTGACATGGAGGAACATCAGGGTCCCCAGGTGTGACAAGGAAAAACATCAGGGTCTCCGGGTATGACATGGAGGAGCATCAGGGGCCCCTGGTGTGACATAGAGGAACATTGGGGTCACTGGGAATAACAGCACGACATGGAGGAACACAGGGGCCCCTGGGTGTGACATGGAGGAACATCGGGGTCGGTGGGTATGACAGCACAACGTGGAGAAATATTGGGGTCCCAGAATGTGACATGGGGAAACATTAGGGTCCCTGGGTGTGACATGGGGGACATCAGGGTCCCCGGGTGGGACATGGAGGAATATGGGGGTCACTGGGTATGAAGAATTACATGGAAGAACCATCAGATCAGGGTCACTGAATATGACATAGAGGAGTTTTTAAACCCTTCCCTTTTTGTTTTTGTTTTTTTTGGGGGGGGCGCAAGTAGCTGGTCTCGCCTAGGGCGTAAAATAGTCTAGCACCGGCCCTGAGAATAGGCCCCGCAGATATAATTTTAGAGTACGTGGCATTCCGGAATCCTTCACTGATGCTAATGCTATTATAAAGGAACTTATTTTGCATCTTATCCCGGACATACCCTCTCACAAATTAGAGCTGAATAGGGCTCATAGGGCCCTGACGGCTCCCAGGGATGATGGTCTCCCGCGTGACATTATTGCAAAGCCTCATTATTATGCTGTTAAGGAACAAGTTATGTCCAGAGCCAGGGACATTGTTGATCTTCAGCTGAGGGACCACAAGATTCAAATCTTTGCAGACATCTCACCTGCTACCATCTAGAAGCGCAGAAATCTTAAACCACTATTGCAACCTCTTATTGCTAAAAAACATCAAATACTTTTGGGCCTTCCCTTTTAGACTGAACTTCACTTATCGCAATAAAAAACATTCCTTTTCTAAATTTCTGGAGGGCAAGGCCCTCTTGCAGAAATTGGGCCTTATCTCCAATGGCCCTGGTGGTAGCCCCCGTACTCCTCCGTCTGGATCACATGCTTCCAGGGATGCACAGAATCCTGCCTCCCTGATCCGTTGTTCCACCAGAAGCCAAGCCAAGTTGAGAAGCAGACCCCCCCTGAAGCTGCATATCGCTGTGGAGGTTCAACTAGACCTGCTCTTTATTTCTTCTTGTTCTTACTCTTTTCTTTTGCAGACTGATCCTGGGCGGGATCACACATGGATCATCGTGGATGCTTCCTGACAAGTCTCTCTACATGATAGTTAGAATGCCCTGACTCCCTGGACTTGAGTTGATATTTTATTGGGGGTTTTCAATATCTTTTGTTTCTCTTTTTGATATACATTTTTTTTTCCCTAGGGAAATCTCACTCCAGCTTGTTTTAGTTGTTGGTCCTATCACTAATGTTGACTATTTTATGGGTGGGCGAGGACCGGTGGAGGTGGTCATGTGTCCTGTTTGTCTGTGTGTCCCTCTCTTGGTGAGGGAGGCGGAGCCAAACCGACTCCTGGGTGTAACCCAGTGTACCATTGGAAATTACCAAGGTTTTGCGCCTTGGACTGTTATCAGTTGTATCTTGCAATATATTTTTATTACTTGTTTTATTGGGGATTAATTCCATTTCTTCTTTACTTTGTAGGTTGCTACTCCTATTGGAGTCCTTCTTTTCCTTACCCTTCTACGGGTCTTCTCCTATACTTTTATCTCTCCCTTTGCTCTATCGCACCACCTTTTTTTTTCTTTTTTCTTCCCCCCCCCCCCCCCTGGTCCTGAGCCCTGAGCTGTAGATGTTCCGGTGATGTGGAGGCTGTGACCCGCTTTACGGGAGGAGGTGGTGAGTTTCATTTTATATTCCTTTGTGCACCATGGCGTGTACCTCTTCTGGACTGCCCTTTAAATTTGTCACCCACAATGTGAAAGGTCTCAATTCCCCAATTAAAAGGAGGTAAGCTTTTCAACACTATAAATCTTTACACGCTGACAAGCTTCTCCTCCAGGAGACGCATTTCCCACCAAATTATAACCCAAACTTTTTGCATCGTTCCTATCCAAATTTCTACCTAGCTAATGGCCCAGGGAAGACGGGGGGCGTGCCTATTTGCTTTTCTAATCGAGTGTCTTTCTCGTTGGAAAAGAAAATCAGTGACCCGGAGGGGCGATACTTGCTACTGGTGGGACATCTGGAGGGCTCCCCGGTCTCCTTGCTCTCTTATTACGCCCCTAACATGAAGCAACTTCCCTTTTTCCATGCAGTGACAGCCGAGTTGAGAGGAATGATTCTTTTTGGGGGGGACTCTAATGTAGCTTTGGACTCTATTTTTGATAAAACCAGGAAACCGTCATCTGCTGCTAGGCACTACCCTAAACTGGGATCTAGATTGGCTAAAATGCTTTACTATCATCATTTGATTGATGTTTGGCGGGAGCTTAATCCCTCCAGGAAAGATTATACGTTCTTTTCTAGTGTCCACCATACCTATTCCAGGATTGACCATTTTCTGACAGACCCTTCTTCAGTTCCTCTTTTCCAGGCCAGCAAAATTGTGAATGTAGCATGGTCAGACCATTCCTTGGTTTGGATGTAATGCGACTCTTTATTAGTGAAAAGCAGACCAGCACCCTGGCGGTTGAACGAGTCCCTTTTGAGTAACCCCTCCGTATGTTTTGATATAGAACAACAATTGAAGGAGTATTTCACTGCAAATATTCCTGAAGACACCTTCCCAGTAACCAACTGGGCTGCCCACAAGGCCACGATCAGGGGGTATTTGACCCAAATAGCGTCTCGCCTTAAACGGAACGCGGATTCTCTTATACGTGAAAAAGAATGGGAATTGGCTAACCTATTGACTTGTCATAAACAAAACCCCTCTCTGGACCTCAGAGATAAAATTGATTCAGTCCGGAACTGAACCTCTGTTTAACAACTAGAGCCGAAAAAAGTCTCCGGTGGTTGCAGGCGATATTCTATACGTTGAAAGACAAGCCGGGGGGCTATGCTGGCTTGCAAGCTGACGCCTCGCCTCCGGTGAACAGGCACCCCTAAGCTTAGACAACCGAATGGTACTTTCACTCAGAACCCACAAAAGGTCATGAACGTGTTTCATGCTTATTACTCTTCCCTGTATGTTGCTACACCGAATCCCCCTAGCGCGAATGTCGATAGATTTTTGGATGGCCTTGATCTTCCCTCTCTGTCGGCCTCTCACAGGGAGGTCTTGGAGAAGGAGATCTCCTTGGAGGAGGTGTTAGAGGTCATCAAGCAGGCTAAGTCTTCAAAAACCCCGGGCCCTGATGGCTTCTCTGCCGCATATTCTAAAAAGTTTGCGGTACAGTTGGCGCCACATCTACTCAATTTTTTTATCCGGGATGGTGCGGCCCTTGATGATTATTCAAATAGGGCCAATATCTGTTTAATACCTAAGCCGGATAAGGATCATACTGATTTGAACAATTACAGTCCAATATCATTGATCAATAATGATTGAAAATATCTCACCAAAATCTATGCAAACAGGCTTAATGTCTTCTTGGCACATTATATACATACTGACCAAGTCTGTTTCCTTCAAGGTAGACAAGCGGCGGACCAGATACGACCGGCAGTTGATTTGATCATGGTTATGCGGTCAGGTTGGAATGGGTAGGACTCGAGACAGGGTATGCTGCTGTTGTTAGACCTACATAAGGCCTTCGATTCCTTGTCCTGGCCCTTCCTTTTCCATATACTTGGCAAATGGAACTGTGGACCGACATTCCTCAATCTCCAACATGCTTTATATTCCCGTCCGTCAGCTACTATTGTAGGGAGTGGCCATATCTCGGAGCCTCTCCGTATCCATAGGGGAACTAGGCAGGGGTGCCCTCTCTCTCCACTCCTATTTGTGATGGCTATCAAGACGCTGGCGATAGCCATAAGAGCTAATCCTAATATTCATGGGGTGGAGAGTGGGGGCAGGGTTCACAAATGCGGATTGTTTGCCGATGATCTGCTCTTATTTGTAATGGACCCTATCACGACTCTACCCAACTTGTTCACTTTATTACATAATTTTGGTAATATCTCCGGGCTTCGGGTTATTCCAACTCAAATTGGTAGCATTAATATATAAACCTCCCTGATGCAGTCTTGAATGCCGTACAGACATCCTTCTCCTTTAAATGGGGTCTCCAGACGCTCCCTTATCTTGGGGTGAAACTCACCTCTGACGTTGCTACACTGTTTCGGGCTAATTACATACCTTTATATGACTCTACTGCATGTGACCTGAAGACCTGGCAGAATTATGATCTTTCCTGGTTAGGGGGGATTGCAGCAATTTAAGATGACGGTGCTTCCATGCATTTTATATTACTTCAGATCTCTCCCGATCCCGGTGTCCTCCACTTTCTTCCAACAGTTACAATCCTTGATCTTTAAATTTATCTGGAATAGGGGTGGCTGTAGGGTAGCTCGGTCTGCCTTATTTAGATCCAAGTGGGGGGGGGGGGGGGATAATAAGGGGATTAGACCACACGGTTATTTTAAGGAAAAGCTGAAGATGCCTCCTGGGGAAACGTTTCGCCTCTGTCAAATAATGCATTTTCTCCGTACCTTAGTAACCGATGGGGTTGACATTACCTCCAGAACTCTTTTCGAGAATCAATGTTTGCGTGCGGCGGAATCACGGGGGGGGGGGTATAACGGCACTCTATGCCCTCTTCAATGAACATAATCACAAACTTTCATACCCACAGGCATTGGAATCAGATCTGGGGGAAACAATTGAGGAGGAGGACTGGATAGAATGGTCGACCTTGGTGCACAGAGGAATACTTAATACCTCCCTAATGGAAGCCAATTATAAGGTGTTATCTCGCTGCTGGTACCTGGTTCCGTCCAAACTAGCGAAATTGTATCCTGGAGCCTCTTCCCTGTGTTTTAGGGGCTGTGGACAGGTGAATGATATGCATCATGTCTGGTGGTCCTGCCCGAAGGTTCAGCGCTTTTGGATTCGGGTATTCAACCTCATCCACTCGGTGACGGGACAAAATGTCCCCAGGGCTGCGAAAACATCGCTGTTTGCCGATCTTGACGGGGGGATCCCCAGACATCTGCGTACCCTCATCTTTTTTTAACCTCTTAGCTGCCAAAATAACCATAGCACGTTCCTGGAAGTCGCTGGTCCTCAATATTGTGATGGTTAAACATAAAATATCCTGGATAATGGTTAATGAAAAATTGAGTAGTATTCGTAGAGACACTCAGACTAAGTTTGAGAAGGTGTGGAACCCGTGGGTGGCTTATCTCCAGGCTCCCTGAATGCGGGAGGAATGCTATATTTGCATTGGGGCTCGGACCGGGGGGACGGGCTCTTACTTGCTCATTTCCTCTTTTACCTTTTTTTTTTTCCCTTCCACTTTTCCCTTTCTTTTCCTTTCCTTTCCTCTTTCTCTTCTGCTCTATTAGCTTTGCTCTCTGTTTGAACCCGAAATGCCTTGGACGGTTTATTTACAGTTCATGTTCTCCCATGCTGTTCTGTTATGTGACTGTTGCTAGTGATCGCTATTTTGACCCAACTTATTTGGCAAAAGCTGTTATATATTGGGATCGCTGTGCATATGTATGGGACACTCTAGAACGTGATTGACGTGTTTGTACAATGTTGCCATAATATTTTTCTTTTGCTTGTTGGATGTTCCAACGTCTTACTTTTATATGTTATTTTGCAAAATCTTTAATAAAAACTATTGAACATTAAAGTAGAACTATGTCCTCCCATTAAAAAACAAAAAACAAAAAAAAAAAAAACATGTTGCAGCACAATATTGTAAGTGCATCCTATCATTTTCTCTTAGTCCCCCTGCAAAGTCCTAAAGATACCTGTGGATTCTGTCAGTGAAGTTCACCTAATGCAGCTTCTGGTGATGGTGTGGCATTGATGTTGCACTGCTCTTGAATACATTCATAATGTATACTGTGCCTGCTTGCACTTGCAATGGGATGAAAAAGCTCTTGTCGACACATGTTTTAGCCTGTGTTTTAACCATGCAGTGCAAATCTACATCTATACTTAAAAAATAACTTCACCTTTTGAAAAAAATGAAAACAAATACACAATTTTCTGCAGGTAAAACACAGGTGCAATCTCAGGCCTCTGCAGAATCTCAGTATAGCTGTCTGCCTATATACAGTGGTGATCAAAAGTTTGGGCACCCCAGGTAAAAATTTGTATTAATGTGCATAAAGAAGCCAAGGAAAGATGGAAAAATCTCCAAAAGACATCAAATTACAGATTAGACATTCTTATAATATGTCAACAAAAGTTCGATTTTATTTCCATCATTGACACTTTCATAATTACAGAAAACAAAAAAATGGCATCCGCAAAAGTTTGGGCACCCTGGGGGGTGGTGCGTGCGTTAGTCACGCACCGTCCCAACGTCACCTTCCCGCCTGTCGTTGGACTGAGGAGGGCAGCGGCGCGCATGCAGCAGGTCGACGAGGAGGAAGAAGAGAAGACGTCTAGACGAGAGACCAGCAGTCACCAGAGCAGAGTGCCAGAGTCCGACCGAGTCTCCCGACTCTGAGTCCCGGGCCATCAGCAGGAGCAGAGAGAGCAGAGCAGCCAGCAGCACGCCAGCCTCCAGGCAGTGACAGAGTCGGTCGTCCGGTCGTCGTGACTCGTGAGAGAGAGAGCCAGGCCAGCCCAAGAGCAGGACAGGAGGTAAGTGATTCTGCAGTGCAGCCGCTGACTCAGACAGTGCGTCCCTCCTCCTGTGTGTGGGACTGCAGCCAGGCCAGCAGCCTGCTTAGCATTGTGTACACAATATAAGACAGTGCAGGCCAGGCCAATTACATTGTACATCAGGTAATGTGCTATGCTAACTTAGCATAGCACTTTACCTGTGTACAATGTAATTGGCCTGGCCTGCACTGTCTTATATTGTGTGCACTGCTAAGCAGGCTGCTGGCCTGGCACTATATACAGTGCCTTGCGAAAGTATTCGGCCCCCTTGAACTTTGTGACCTTTTGCCACATTTCAGGCTTCAAACATAAAGATATAAAACTGTAATTTTTTTTGTGAAGAATCAACAACAAGTGGGACACAATCATGAAGTGGAATGAAATTTATTGGATATTTCAAACTTTGTTAACAAATAAAAAACTGAAAAATTGGGCGTGCAAAATTATTCAGCCCCTTTACTTTCAGTGCAGCAAACTCTCCAGAAGTTCAGTGAGGATCTCTGAATGATCCAATGTTGACCTAAATGACTAATGATGATAAATAGAATCCACCTGTGTGTAATCAAGTCTCCGTATAAATGCACCTGCACTTTGATAGTCTCAGAGGTCCGTTTAAAGTGCAGAGAGCATCATGAAGAACAAGGAACACACCAGGCAGGTCTGAGATACTGTTGTGGAGAAGTTTAAAGCCGGATTTGGATACAAAAAGATTTCCCAAGCCTTAAACATCCCAAGGAGCACTGTGTATTATTTCAATAATATTGAAATGGAAGGAGTATCAGACCACTGCAAATCTACGAAGACCTGGCCGTCCCTCTAAACTTTCAGCTCATACAAGGAGAAGACTGATCAGAGATGCAGCCAAGAGGATGAGCAGCCCATGATCACTCTGGATGAACTGCAGAGATCTACAGCTGAGGTGGGAGACTCTGTCCATAGGACAACAATCAGTTGTATACTGCACCAGTGGTCAGCCGGCCAATAGGGGGCGCAGGGGCGCCGCCCCCCCAAAAAAAGAAAAAGAAGAAAGAAGAAAGAAGAAGATTAAAAAAAAAAGTGTCTATTTTTCGCCCACTAGGGGTGCAGGACATAGTGCTGATAGTTTTTGACCCCGCCCTCGGCTGTCAGAGGCACCGATTGGCGCTCTTCTGGGGGTCATTGGGCCGCAGAGCAATGCGCCCCGACACTCCCCACTTTTCTGATGTCCGGGCTGTGATTGGTCCACACTCCGGCCTGGACCTATCACAGTAGGACATGGACCTGGTGACGTGACGTGTGCACCGCCCCGGCGTCACGATCACCTTCCGGCTTCCGGCGCAGAGAGGAGTGTCGGACTGAGGACAGAGGACGGACGGAGCTTCGAGAGCCGTGTGAGACGTCTCATCATCTGCATCCAGCGGCGGCGGCGCGTGAGGAAGAAGAGGAACTCGTCGTTCGTCTCGACTGTGTTCTTCTCGTCTGCGTCTCAGAAGACTCCGGCCCGACTCAGCAGCACGCGGTGACCGCCTGTGAGAGGTAAGTGAAGTGACGCCTCGGGGGGGGGGCCCGGCCCACACACTGGTAAGGGGGCACGCGCGCTGGTCTCTGCATTGATGCGGGGGGCACGGTAGCTCAATGCATTGATGGGGCATGGGGGCACGGGAAGCAGGTCAGGTCACTGATGATAGGGGCACGGCAAGCTGGTCAGGTCACTGATGATGGGGGCATGGCAAGCTGGTCAGGTCACTGATGATGGGGGCACGGCAAGCTGGTCAGGTCACTGATGATGGGGGCATGGCAAGCTGGTCAGGTCACTGATGATGGGGGCATGGCCAGCTGGTCAGGTCACTGATGATGGGGGCAAGCTGGTCACTGATGATGGGGGCACGGCAAGCTGGTCACTGATGATGGGGGCACGGCAAGCTGGTCACTGATGATGGGGGCACGGCAAGCTGGTCACTGATGACGGGGGCACAGCAAGCTGGTCAGTGGTCACTGCATTGATGGGGGGGGCACGGCAGGCAAGCTGGTCACTGCATTGATGGGGGCACGGCAAGCTGGTCAGGTCACTGATGATGGGGGCAAGCTGGTCACTGTTGATGGGGGCACGGCAAGCTGGTCACTGATGATGGGGGCACGGCAAGCTGGTCAGTGGTCACTGCATTGATGGGGGGGGGGCAGGGCAGACAAGCTGGTCACTGCATTGATGGGGCATGGGGGCACTGCAAGCTGGTCACTGATGATGAGGGCACAGCAAGTTGGTCACTGCATTGATGATGGGGGCATTTTTTACCGTGTTTTTTGCCGCAAATTTTTCTTTTTGCGCCCCCCCCCCCCCCAAAAAAAATTTTGAGCACCAGCCGCCACTGAGCGTCAATATTGTGTTTGTGGGGAAATCGCCACAGGCTCGTTGTTTTGTGTATACGCCAGTGACAGCATACATTCCTCCCAAGTTTGTGAGATGGGAAAGAGGGATACATTTTAGCATTAAGTATATACAGTCAGCAAATTACATGCCCCTGCCTTGCCTCCAGTCACAGGGATCACGAGGATTAATGAAAAAAAATAATTTGTTTAACTTTTTTATTTTTAACTACTTTTCCTTTATTTTGGCTTTTCAAACAACAAATAGAAAAATTAAAGGTTGATAAAAGATTTAGTGCAGAAAAAGTGCAGTAAAAGAATACATTTTAATAGTGATCCTTAAATCTTTACATCAGGCCAAAAAAGGACAACTGAGAAAGAAAAAGGGACACTTATGTAAATAAGGCAGACCACTGTTCTGTCACAGAGGAAGAAAGATATCTTGTGTTTCAGCTAAGCAGAAACACAGATCTCTGTTCTCCTCTAGTAAATCCAGTCACCCTACAGTTAGAAAGCACTCTCTAGGAGCACACCTAACCCCTTGATCACCCCTGGTGTTAACCCCTTCCCTGCCAGTGTCATTTATACAGTAACAGTGCATATTTTTAGCACTGATCACTGTATTGGTGTCACTGCTAAAATCGCTGACTGCCACCATTACTGGGAAAAACAATGAAAAAAATAAAAAGTCCATAAATGTATCCCATAGTTTGTAGATGCTATAACTTTTGTGCAAACCAATCAATATACCCTAGGATTTATTTTACAAAAAATATGTAGCAGAATACATATTGGCCTAAATTATTGAAAAAAATTTGATTTTTTAAACAATTTTTTAGGAAAGTTCTATAGCAGAAAGTAAAAAATATTGCTTTTTTTTTAAAAAAAACTGCAGAGGTGATCAAATGCAACCAAAAGAAAGCTCTATTTTTGGGGAAAAAAAGTCATCATTTTTATTTGGGTACAGCGTCACACGCCACTGTATCGCAAAAAAATGTAGGTAAAACCTTCCAGGGTTGTTAGCTGGGGTTTGGCTTTAATTTGTTTCGCGGATCTAACTCCATCCTAAGTCAATGTCCAAAGGTGTCTATGTTGCTCCTTCATCCAGTGCAGCCTTTCTCATTCTTTTCAACATGGAGAAACTTTCAAAATAACTTTCTGTGTTCAGGGGATCCCTGCTAATAATTACTTTATCTACAGCTCATGATACATAGTCACTTGGAAGGATGCTCCTTACAATTATGGTCATTGGGAATAGCCCCACTTACAGATGGGTAAAACAATCAATGCTGTCAGTGGTTACTTCTCTAAGGGTTCACATATGTGCATATTTGATGTGGTTTTCACCAAAACCAATTTACATGACATGCAAGTGTGACCGGCACTCAATGGAGCCAGTTCACACATGTCCAGGGCGGTCACTGTGCAGATTTCAAAAGGTTCCTGTGAGTTCTTGGGTCTGGTTCAGGTGCGAATTTAGGCAAAAGTTCAGACCTGCATCGCACCTGAAATGGTCAACAGAAACGCACCGGGCCCCAGGCTGGAAACCGTGGCCACACATATGTAAACCCAGCCTAAGAGGCAGAAGTTACTCATTGTTCAAGGAACTACTAGCAAGCTCTGGAGGAACCCTAGGGTTCCACGGAACCCTGGTTGAGGAAGGCTGATCCAGAGTGAAGGTACCCTAATACAGAAGGTGTGTTACTGGCCAGATCACCAAGTGAAAATAAAGGGTAAAAAAGCAAAAAAAAAAAAAAAAAAATTAAAAATAACACTGCCACCACATGTAATGATTGGTAAGCTGAAACGTAGTACATTGTTAGCTTGGAGTGTATTACTGCTTTAAGTAATAACGAGCAAGGCCCTCTGATTCGCCCTGTATTGAATTAAATTGTAAATGTACTGTCTTCTCTCACGCTGTAAAGTGCAGAGCAAACTGTTGGCGCTATATAAATCCTGTATAATAATAATATTAAAAGAAACCAAGCAGAAATACATTTTGTATTGTAAACAGTCCCTGTTAGCTCAGACTCAGCTACGTTTTCGGACTACTGAAAAAACCGTAAGCAGCAATAATAGCTTGAACATTGAGATTATCTGTTCACTAACCATCTAACATGTCATAAACACAGTAATCTGGAATTCATAATAAACCACCATTGTTCTCTAAATGGCTTTCCTTGCCACGTCTTGCCTTGAGAACAAATGTTTGGGTTGCCTATTATAATGCATCGGTCCTTAGTATTGTTATGTCTGCTGTATACCAATCAGCCAGGTGCAGATAACTGTCTGAATCTTCATGTCTGGAACACTGGCTTCATCTTCAACAAAGACACTCAAGCAGAGTATATGTACACATTCACAGGAGCAGGCATGCTTTCTATTGTAGGACTGGTATTTTTAACCTCTTTATTGCAGTGCCACACAGGACGGAGGAAAATGGTTCAGAGAACAATTAGAAATATTCTCGGAATTCTTAAACATAACAAAGACCCGCTTAGCTGTCAGGGTCCTCCTCATCCCTTTTTTTTTTTTTTTTTTAAAGGAGAAAAATCTTCCATGCACTGTCCATATTTCAGTGTACCCTTTTTTGTAAAGCATAACCCTTTTCTGCTCCAAGTTTACAAGAGACAAAAGGCATCTTTGAAATGTTTGACTCCTGTGATTTCTTGGAAAAAAAAAAAAATCTGAAAGTCTTTTAAAAAGAATTAGATCATGCATTTTTTTAAAGCTAAAAATTAAAAAAACAAAACAAAACAAACAAACAAACAAAAAAAAAACAGCACAGTGGCCCTCTGTGTTGTATTTTTTACATGGCTAAAATGGGAAATAATCACTTTTGACACTTTGCAACCGCACCGTAAACGCAATATAAACTCTATAGACGCGTTTACAGTGCGTTTAAGGTGCAGTTGTAGTGCGTTTCAAGGGAAGTGATGGAAGCAGTTGCAAAGCATCAATGCCTGCCAAATTCCACAGGCGGCGTTATCTTTGCCTTGCAGCAGAGTGAAGCAATGCTAACGCTTCAGTGAGAACACCCTCCACTCCCTATTGTAACAATTTTGAGGGGTATTGATAGGCATTCAGTAAGCGTTAAAAATATAACCCAGCTGCCTATTTTCAATGCCTGTGTGAAAGAGCCCCTAGTTCAGTGATGGCGAACCTTGGCACCCCAGATGTTTTGGAACTACATTTCCCATGATGCTCAACTACACTGCAGAATGCTTGAGCATCATGGGAAATGTAGTTCCAAAACATCTGGGGTGCCAAGGTTCGCCATCACTGCCCTAGTTAATGGGTTTCCTCAAAATATGTATTGGTAGGTTAATTGGTTTCTGTCCAAATGAACCCTAGTGCACGTACACTATGTAAGCTAGGAACCTTAAATTGTAAACTCATTGAGAGCAGGGAGTGATATGACTGTACCATATGCAGGGCTGCTGATAGAAATTACGGGGCCTTGAACAGCCTACCTGACAGGGTCCCTTCCTCTAAAAATATAAAATTATATTAAGTTATCAAGTAAATTACAGCACAGAGGCAAAATCTGCACCTCCACAGTGAGCGATCAGAACTACTGATTGATCACTGTGTTCATTCAGGGTGGTGTGTTCATTCAGGATCATGAGCCCCTCTCGCTCACCATTCTGAAATACCCCAGCATGTGTGCCCGCAGCAGCTGCCGGAGGGAGAGGAGAGGAGTGAAAATGGCAGCACTGAGGTGGAAAGGGGCACGCAGGGGTCCCAGACAGCAGGGAGAAGGGGCCACAGATACTAGAACCGATCCTACTGCAGTGTAGCCAGAGAAAGAAAAGAAAAGTAGAAGCCGGCAGGACTACACAAGAATCACAAGTGTCAGCAATAAAGCAGTACTGTTGGCCCTCCTGCTTGGCAGGTGCCGGGCCCCCCTTTTGAACTGATGAGGCCTGGGCCCTGTACTGGAGGGCTGGCTGTACTGCCTTATCAGTGGCCCTGACCATATGTAAAGTGCTGTGTAAATTGTCATTGCCATTTATGACAACAAAATAATTCGTAAATGAAAAAAAAAAGCACCAAACACATAAAGTACTTTATGTTCTGTAATGTTATTTCTTTCTTTTTTGGTAATGCACAGTGGAAAAGAAATTATGTTGAATTACATAAAAGGTTTCATAAGCAAAGTCCTTTGAATTAAAGCCAAGCACAAGACAGTGCCAGACTTTGCACTTTATTTTTCAATGCAGCTGGTGTAATGGATTTATATATAGCCAAAGCTTTCCCTATATATGACTACTAGTCAAAACCTACTTGACCTGAAAAATACATAATGCTTATTACCTGTAATAACTAATTCTATCTATCTATCTATCTATCTATCTATCTATCTATCTATCTATCTATCTATCTATCTATCTATCTATCTATCTATCTATCTATCTATCTATCTATCTATCTATCTATCTATCTATCTATCTATCTATCTATCTATCTATCTATCTATCTATCTATCTATCTATCTATCTATCTATCTATCTATCTATCTATCTATCTATCTATCTATCTATCTATCTATCTATCTATCTATCTATCTATCTATCTATCTATCTATCTATCTATCTATCTATCTATCTATCTATCTATCTATCTATCTATCTATCTATCTATCTATCTATCTATCTATCTATCTATCTATCTATCTATCTATCTATCTATCTATCTATCTATCTATCTATCTATCTATCTATCTATCTATCTATCTATCTATCTATCTATCTATCTATCTATCTATCTATCTATCTATCTATCTATCTATCTATCTATCTATCTATCTATCTATCTATCTATCTATCTATCTATCTATCTATCTATCTATCTATCTATCTATCTATCTATCTATCTATCTATCTATCTATCTATCTATCTATCTATCTATCTATCTATCTATCTATCTATCTATCTATCTATCTATCTATCTATCTATCTATCTATCTATCTATCTATCTATCTATCTATCTATCTATCTATCTATCTATCTATCTATCTATCTATCTATCTATCTATCTATCTATCTATATCTATCTGGTACAAGTGGAGAACCTTAGGAACACTTTACTCTGAATTTTGTAGGGGGACCATCCTCCGACTCCACCATAATTTGTAAAGATGCGTTTTCCAATAAAAGTTGCAGAGGCTTGCCGGAAACAGGTTTATTCAGTCCATCTAAAGTACCATCCTTGAGCTTCTTTGACTCCACTGTCCTCTCGATCAGGAACTGATTGCATGTGGCACAATACGTCCAAGGGTAAAAGGAGACAGACAGTATTTATTTTCCCCAACTTGGCAATGAGACAGCCTTCCTTTGGGGTCATAGCGCACACCAGTATCCAAGATGGACACCTCCAGTTCTGCCCAAACTTTCCAAGGTAACATTAAGGTAGCCTAATATATTTGATTATATTATCTGACGTCACTGTTCATGCAATGGTCATGCTCTTGCACATGTCCTTGGTCACAAGTCCTATTTTCAAGCTTAGTCTCTTGCATGGCGCCGACTACATCAAGTGTATGGAGGTACAATGGAGTATCGCCCCCTACAGGCACTTAAAAAACACTTTACTCTGAATCAGTCCACACTGGAAATGTATATCATGAGGCATTAATGCTTTCAGACCAAAGGTCCTAATACAGTTATAGTAGTCCACCTTTACAGAAGGACCAAATATTTTCTTCATCTTCAATTAACGGCTAGGTCTGTTCCTACGTGCCCAGACATGTGACTCCAAAGCATTTTGTGAAAGTACTATTGATCAAATACTTAACTCCACTAGCTTGTGTCACATCTTCTGTCGCGATCCGGGGTCAGGCTCAAAGACCAGTAGCTATAGCAGTCGCAGGTCACACAGGAACCAGCAGGACAGGTCACCCAGGCAGATGACGCAGGCTCACCTGAGGTGCGGAGTCTAAGTACTAACCGGTCTTCACCAGCACTCCTGAAGGTGGAGATAAATTTTGCTGCGTGTTAGCACCAGGTTGCGGTCCTCGAGATCGCCCCACCAGGAGGTGAGCAAGTCAGAGTCCAGTAGCAGATAGGGATTAAGCTGAAGCGTAGTCAAGGAGTAGCCAAGGGTCGGTAACCAGTAGTTGCAGGTTGGGATCAAGCAGAAGAGTAGTCGAGGAACAAGCCAAGTGTCGATAATGAATGGTAGCAAAGATACGGACGGCAGCAGGAGAGACAAGTGAGATATCGGCTGTTGAAGGTACAATATTCTGGCAACCAGGAAGTGCAAAGACATGGCTTATAACAGGAAGTTCATGGGAGGAGCAAAGGGTTCAAGGCAATAAAGATTCACAGCAGGATCATTCAAGGATTTGTCCAGGGAGCTGTCCAGCATTCCAGGTAGCTCAGCAAGTAGAGTCATTGCCAGACACCATGGAGGACCCAGGTTCAAGTCCGGGTCCTGACATCTTCACTCTGCAACTTTGACTATTTTGTTTTGTTCATTGCTCTAGAAAATGTTCCCTGTGGTTTTGATGCCTGGGATATATTGTCAAATAGTTTATATTGGTCTCCGATTAATTTTCCCTTGTAGCCTGAGCTCGATATATCTCCTGTGATCCTACATAATCCCCTTATTTGGTTGGATGATAGTAGAAAACTTTCAAGTAATCTTCCCAAGCAGCATATTAAATATTATGGGTTAAGCATGTGAATGAAGCATCTTAAATATAATAATTTCATTGTTGATGCATTTACTTACATTGTATGTTTATTCCATAGAATGGTATGACCAGTAGCAGACAAAATATCCCCTGCAAAAGCCCAGTGGTTGAAAAATGTTGGGATTTTGCCATCACAACACAATTACACGAAGCAGGAACTGTATGATATAAAAGTGTATTTTTATACATAACACGTTTTTTTCTTTTAATGATGTTTAAATAAATTATGAATTTTAATATACCAATGTGTCGTTTGATGTAAGCACCTAAAAAGTCCTAAATGTGTTCCTTCAAACTTGTCCTATATATATGGGATGTGGTGCAGTAATTGATTGGCGAAACACCCACACTCACCTCTTCTCACCTTAACTATATTCTGCTCTTGGGTATAAAGGGAAGCCACCATACTTCCCTTCTCAAGGCTTTGCACACAGTGACTCTAGGCTTGGTCCTGTAACAATATGAGGCTTCAACATGGAGACCCCGCCACTAAGTTGGGAAAATAAGGTACCAAGTTCTCGCACTACCAATTGTGTCACGATCTGGAGTCAGGCTCGAAGACCAATAGCTGTAGCAGCTTACACAGGAACCAGCTGGATAGGAACACAGGCAGGTCACACTGGCAAATGACACAGGCTCACCTGAGGTGCGGAATCTAAGTACTAACCGGTGTTCACCAGCGCTCCTGATGGTGGAGATGGATTTTGCTGAGTGTTAGTACCAGGTCGCGGTCCTCAGGATCGCCCCACCAGGAGGTGAGCAAGCCAGGGTCCAGTAGCAGATATAGCAGGTCAGGATCAAGCAGAAGCGTAGTCTAGGAATAGCCAAAGGTCGGTAACAAGTAGTTGCAGGTCGGGATTAGGCAAAAGCGTAGTCGAGGAACAAGCCAAGTGTCGATAACGGATGATAGCAAAGATACGGACGGCAGCAGGAGAGACAAGCGAGATATCGGCTGTTGAAGGCACAATATTCTGGCAACTAGGAAGTGCAAAGACATGGCTTACAACAGGAAGTTCATGGGAGGAGCAAAGGGTTCAAGGCAATAAAGATTCACAGCAGGATCATTCAAGGATTTGTCCGAGGAGCTGTCCAGCATTCCAGGTGGCTCAGCAAGTAGAGTCCCAGGTTCAAGTCCGGGTCCTGACAGTACTCCCCTCTTCCCAGGACGTCCGCTGGACGTCTTAGGACCAGGTTTAAGAGGGAATCTTTGGTGGAATTCCCTTGTTAATCTAGGGGCATGAACATTTTCTTCAGGCTCCCAAGAATTTTCCTCTGGCCAATATCCTTCCCATTGGACCAGATATTGTAACTTGTTCCTAAAGATCCTGGAGTCAAGAATTCTCTCCACCACAAATTCTTCTTCACCCTGAACATCCACAGGTGGAGGAGGGGGATGACTTCTTCCCGAAAAAGGATTTTCATGAAACGGTTTGAATAGTGATATGTGAAAAACCGGGTGAATCTTCATATTGTCAGGAAGTTTTAAGCAAAAGGTGACTGGGTTGATTTGAGTGGAAATCTCAAAAGGTCCTACAAACTTTTGACCGAATTTGGCAGACGGAACATGAACCTTCAAATTTTTGGTAGATAACCAAACTTTGTCACCTACGAGAACGGTGGGACTTGATCTACGATGTCTGTCAGCGGTTTTCTTGTAATATTCCTGGGCTTTCTTCAATGTATCGATCAGTTTCTCTTGAATGTCTTGTAATGTAGTTAATCTGTCGGTAACAGCAGGAATTGGAGTCGAGATAGGGAGATTTGGAATAAAAACTGGATGATATCCGGTGTTCAAGAAAAAGGGGCTTTGGGAAGTGGAGCTATGTTTAGAGTTATTATAAGCAAACTCTGCTGTAGGAAGGTAGTCAACCCAATCATCCTGCAGATAACTCACCAAACATTGAAGGTATTTCTCCAAAGTTTGTTTGGTCCTCTCGGTCTGACCATTAGACTGAGGATGAAAAGCTGAGGAAAGATTAATTGTTACACCCAAAGCTGAGCAAAAATTTCTCCAAAATTTTGAGGTAAACTGTACTCCCCTGTCGGACACTACATCATCAGGAATTCCATGTAGTTTAAAAACTTCTCGAACCATTACTTCTGCAGTATGCTCTACTGAGGGTACACCTTTAACTGGTATGAAATGAGCCATCTTAGTGAGACGGTCAACAAATACCAGGATAGTGGTCATCCCTTTTGAAAGGGGAAGATCAACCACAAAATCCATAGAAATTGACCCCCATGGTCTTGATGGAACAGGCCAGTGGCGGCCCGTGCATAGGGGGCGCCAGGGCGCCGCCCCCCTACCCCTAAAAAAAAAAGAAAAAAAAAAAGCGAAAAAAAAAACAAAAAAAAAAACAAAACGAACAAATAAAGCTGTTCAAAAAAAAAAATTGGGTTCGCCGGCCTGAACCCAAGGAACTGGTGGCTGGGGGGGGGGGGGGGTGGGGTTACCTCCCAGAAGAGGCGCCGATTGGCTGCCTTCTGGGGAGGTAGGGGGGTATCCTGGGCGCAAGTCTTTGCGGTTGGACACCCCCACTTTCTGATATCCTGGCTGTGATTGGTCCAGTCTACAGCCTGGACCAATCATCATCCAGGATATCGCTGACGTCGCAATGGGGGCGGTGCCGGTGCGTGCGTCAATCACTCACCGTCACCGCCGCTCAGAGAAGAGGAGAGGCCGCCCGCCGGGTTCCCGCCGCCGAGACGACGAGGGAGAAGGACCCGCCGCAGAAGAGGAGGAAGAAGCTGAGCCGCGCCGCCGCCAGGTAAGTTTGAACGGAGCACGCACGCTGACACTCTGCAATCATTGGGGGACAATGCTGGCACTCTGCAATCATTGGGGTACAATGCTGTGGCGCTCTGCAATCATTGGGGGACAATGCTGGCACTCTGCAATCATTGGACAATGCTGTGGCGCTCTGCAATCATTGGGGGACAAAGCTGTGGCGCTCTGCAATCATTGGGGTACAATGCTGGCGCTCTGCAATCATTGGGGGACAATGCTGTGGCAATCTGCAATCATTGGGGGGCAATGCTGTGGCGCTCTGCAATCATTGGGGGACAAAGCTGTGGCGCTCTGCAATCATTGGGGGACAATTCTGGCGCTCTGCAATCATTGGGGGACAATGCTGTGGCGCTCTGCAATCATTGGGGGACAAAGCTGTGGCGCTCTGCAATCATTGGGGGACAATGCTGGCGCTCTGCAATCATTGGGGGACAATGCTGTGGCGCTCTGCAATCATTGGGGACAATGCTGTGGCGCTCTGCAGTGATTGGGGACAATGCTGTGGCGCTCTGCATTGAAAGGGGCTCGCACGCTGAACTCTGCATTGATGGGGGCACGGAACAGTTGCATTGAAGGGGGCATGCACGCTGAACTCTGCATTGTGGGGGCACAGCACAGTGTTCATTGCATTGAAGGGGGCACAGCACAGTTGCATTGAAGGGGGCATGCACGCTGAACTCTGCATTGTTGGGGCACAGCACAGAGTTCATTGCATTGAAGGGGGCACAGTGTTTATTGCATTGAAGGGGGCACAGCACAGTGTTTATTGCATTGAAGGGGGCACAGCACAGTGTTTATTGCATTGAAGGGGGCACAGCACAGTGTTCATTGCATTGTGGGGGCACAGCACAGTGTTTATTGCATTGAAGGGGGCACAGCACAGTGTTTATTGCATTGAAGGGGGCACAGCACAGTGTTTATTGCATTGAAGGGGGCACAGCACAGTGTTGCATTGAAGGGGGCATGCACGCTGAACTCTGCATTGTTGGGGCACAGCACAGAGTTCATTGCATTGAAGGGGGCACAGTGTTTATTGCATTGAAGGGGGCACAGCACAGTGTTTATTGCATTGAAGGGGGCACAGCACAGTGTTTATTGCATTGAAGGGGGCACAGCACAGTGTTCATTGCATTGTGGGGGCACAGCGCAGTGTTTATTGCATTGAAGGGGGGCACAGCACAGTGTTTATTGCATTGAAGGGGGCACAGCACAGTGTTGCATTGAAGGGGGCATGCACGCTGAACTCTGCATTGTTGGGGCACAGCACAGAGTTCATTGCATTGAAGGGGGCACAGTGTTTATTGCATTGAAGGGGGCACAGCGCAGTGTTTATTGCATTGAAGGGGGCACAGCACAGTGTTTATTGCATTGAAGGGGGCACAGCACAGTGTTCATTGCATTGAAGGGGGCATAGCACAGTGTTTATTGCATTGAAGGGGGCACAGCGCAGTGTTTATTGCATTGAAGGGGGCACAGCACAGTGTTCATTGTATTGAAGGGGGCACAGCGCAGTGTTTATTGCATTGAAGGGGGCACAGCACAGTGTTCATTGCATTGAAGGGGGCACAGCACATTGTTCATTGCATTGAAGGGGGCACAGCACAGTTGCATTGAAGGGGGCATGCACGCTGAACTCTGCATTGTGGGGGCACAGCACAGTGTTTATTGCATTGAAGGGGGCATAGCACAGTGTTTATTGCATTGAAGGGGGCACAGCACAATGTTCATTGCATTGAAGGGGGCACGCACGCTGAACTCTGTATTGAAGGGGGCATGTACACTGGTCTCTGCATTGAAAGGGGGCATGTACGCTGGTCACTGCATTGAAAGGGGGCATATACCATCTCCTGTACCATGACCTGTGACATGCCTATACCATATCTGTGCCATGCCTGTACCATCACCTGTGCCATGCCTGTACCATCACCTGTGCCATGCCTGTACCATCACCTATGCCATGCCTGTACCATCACCTGTGCCATGCCTGTACCATCACGTATGCCATGCCTGTACAATGACTTCAAAGTCACGCAATTTTTTACTGCATTTTTTGACGCGAAGCAATACCTATTACATTTTTCTTTTTGCGCCCCCCAAAAATTTTGAGCACCAGCCGCCACTGGAACAGGCAGTGGTTGAAGTAACCCCAGAGGAGAAGATCGGGGTGTCTTATTGCGAGCACATGTCAGACACGAGGCCACATATCTCTTGACATCTGTCAGGGAAATGGCCATAGGAGAACTGGCAACATTGCCAGTAATATAAATGGATGCTCCTGACTCAACTGACACAGCCCTCTGCTGGCCTGTCAGGGAAATGGCCTATAAAAGGTGGCCATAGGATCAGACTCATTGCTGGATTATCTCTCAGCTTCCTGTGTTTCCTGTGCTTCCTGTTTCCTGTTTGGATTTCCTGTTGTGACTTGGCTTGTTCCTGATTCCGTTTGATCTCCTGCTCCTGGTTTGACCCTTGGCTTCTCCCACTGACCTTGCTTCCGTTACCTACTATGTATGACCCCGGCTTGCTTCAAGACCTCGGCTATTCTGGTTGTCTCCTGTTCATGACCTCGGCTTGTACCACGGTTTCCGCTACTAGAGACTATTCCTTGGCACAAGGTAGCCCGGCTGCTTCAGAGCCTTGAAGACTCATACCCTGCTGCGATTCCAGCCTGTTCCAGTTCGCTCTCGGATTGCTCTGGTTCTACCTACCTGCCTGCAGCTGGTAACCCGTGCCACTTGGGGCGCCACACCCTTTGTACCATTTCCAGGGGTGTGCCGCACTGAGCCGCAAGGGGAGCCCTCTCAGCACCTCGGCCTCGGATCAGGTAACCCTGACAGTATAATCCAGCCATGGCAGAGGCCGACAGAGGTGCTTCCCCACTCGTGGCTCTATGCCAGCAGGTCACTGCCCTTACCCAGGCAGTACAGCGTCTGCAGGAGGGATACTTCCAACTGGAAGGTCGACTGCAACATCTGACAACTTCTCCTGCTCCTGCGGATCCCAGTCCTTCATCCACCAGCACAGTTTCTGCTCCATCCCTCCCGGGACAGCCAGTTTCCTACAACACTATGATGGTTCCTCCCCCTGAGCCACGGGTGCCAATACCTGAACGCTTCTCTGGTGAACGGAAGAAATTCAGGGCCTTCAGAAACGCATGCCAACTATACCTGGCCCTCCAGCCTAGGACTTTCACTTCAGAGACTGTAAAGGTTGGGTTTGTGATTTCATTACTGTTGGAGGAGCCACAGGCCTGGGCCCATGGCCTGCTGGAGCAAAAGGACCCTGCTCTCAATTCTATTGACACCTTCTTTGATCTAATGGCCCAACTTTATGATGATCCTCAGCGTGTGGCTACGGCTGAGGCTACCTTGCATTCCCTCCAGCAGGGAAAACGCCCCGCCGAAGATTACACAGTAGAGTTCCGCAAGTGGTCCACTGATACGTGCTGGAATGAGGCGGCCCTCAGGTACCAATACCGTCTGGGATTATCCGAATCTCTTAAGGATGAGTTGGCCAGGGTAGAGACTCCCACTACTCTAGAGGGACTGATTCAACTTACTATCCAGCTCGATAGGCGCCTCCGGGAGCGTCGGTTTGAGCGCTCACAGACTTCTCGCCCAACCTGGATGTTGCCTAGGGCCCCTTACCACTTCACTCCAACACCAGCACCTTTCCCCGCTACCCATGCAGAGGATGAACCAATGCAGATCGGCCAAGTGCGTTCTTCACTAAGTGCAGATGAAAGACAACGCCGCCGACACGCCAATCTTTGTCTCTACTGCGGAGGGTCTGGACACTTCCTACGAAACTGCCCCGTGAGACCCCGTAAGTTCCTCCCACAAAGCCCTTACTTCCAAGTTTCCGGATCTTTTCCATCTCATCTCGTTCTTCCTGTCTCACTACAGGTGGCGGAAGAGGAGGTCCGGCTCCTAGCCATAGTTGATTCGGGGGCTTGCAGCTGTTTTATGGACTTGACTTTGGCAAGAAGACTCCGTGTACCCCTCTGCAATAAACGTCAGCGACTTGAGGTACATCTGGCCGATGGTTCCTTGCCCAATTCTGGACTTGTCACCCAGGAAACCAAGCCCATCCTCACAATAACAAACTCTGGCCACCAGGAATTCATTTGTTTTGACATCCTTTGCTCTCCCATGTTCCCCATCATCCTGGGAATTCCCTGGTTGCAAGCCCATAATCCACAGATTAACTGGGCCAAGAAGGAGATTTCCTTTACCTCTTCCTACTGCCTGCAACACTGCTTCCTTCCTGGGGTTAGCAGTCCCGCCAGTTGTTCAACCATCCAATCAATTCCAGATGTCGGTCAGGCTATACCTACAGTCTATCACGAGTTTTTGGATGTTTTTGATGAGAAGGCGGCCAATGTTCTCCCACCTCATCGGCCTTACGACTGCCCCATTGAACTGCTTCCTGGTGCCGAGATTCCTTTCGAGCGTATATTTCCGTTATCTGAGGTTGAGCTAGAAACTTTACGACTGTATATTAATGAGAACCTTGAAAAGGGATTCATCCGCCCTTCTTCCTCCCCCGCTGGAGCTGGAATTTTTTTTGTCGGGAAGAAAGATGGTTCACTAAGGCCATGTGTGGATTACAGGGAACTTAACAAAATTACGATTAAAAACCGATACCCACTTCCCCTCATCCCTGAACTTTTCCAAAGGTTCCGAACTGCCCAGCTCTTTACTAAACTTGATCTACGGGGAGCTTACAATCTTGTTCGTATCCGGGAGGGGGACGAATGGAAAACGGCTTTCAGGACCCGGTTCGGACATTTTGAATATTTAGTTATGCCATTCGGATTATGTAACGCCCCAGCCACGTTCCAGCACTTCCTAAAAGATATTTTCCGGGAATTTTTGGACTATTTCGTAATCGTTTACCTAGATGACATCCTCATCTTCTCTGCTACCCTGGATCTCCACAGAGCTCACGTGAAAAAAGTCCTTGCGACTCTGAGGAAGCACGGTTTATACATTAAAGCAGAAAAGTGCGAATTTGAAAAGACTTCCATCCAATTCCTGGGTCTTATCATATCTACCAATTGAATCGCAATGGACCCACAAAAGGTGAAAGCTATCCTTGAATGGCCAGCCCCTTCAGACAAGAAGGGTGTTCAACGATTCATAGGATTTGCTAATTTTTACAGAAGATTTGTAAAAGACTTTTCAGCTATCATTTCACCGATTACGCAGTTGACTCGCCAGCAGACCAGATTCAAATGGTCCCCAGAAGCTCAGGCAGCATTTGACAAACTCAAAGGACTGTTCACCTCTGCACCAGTCTTACAGCACCCAGATCCGGCTTTACCCTTTGTGTTAGAGGTAGACGCCTCAGAAATAGCCACAGGAGCCATCTTGTCTCAGCGCCAAGGACCTAAGGCCCTACTTCACCCTATTGCCTTTTTCTCTCAAAAGATGAGCCCCTCAGAGAGAAATTACGATGTGGGTGACCGAGAACTGTTGGCCATTAAAACCGCCTTGGAGGAGTGGAGATATTTATTGGAAGGTGCCGCCCACCCAATTTTGATCTTCACTGATCATAAAAATTTAGAATACCTGAGGGCCGCTAAACGTCTGAGACCACGACAGGCCCGGTGGGCTTTATTTTTCTCAAGATTTAATTTCCACATAACTTACCGACCAGGCTCCAAGAACGGGAAAGCAGACGCCCTCTCCCGAATGTTCCCTGATGCCCCCGAGTCTGTGGAACCAAGTACCATTCTGTCAGCACAACATTTTTTCCTGATCCAGCCAGAATTAAAATCCTCAATTAAACAGGCATCCACCCAGTACGCGGACACAGAAATACCCCCCTTGGAGAGTCGAGACGGGTTCCTTTGGCACCAGGACAAAGTTTTCATTCCCCAACCAGTCAGGCTCCAAGTTCTAAAGACTTTCCATGACCATCAGCTGGCCGGACATTTTGGTGTACGAAAGACCCTTGAGCTTATCCAACGCTCCTTCTGGTGGCCCAGTTTAAGGAAGGATTGCCAGTCTTATGTTAGCTCCTGCGTTGTCTGTCAGCGCAACAAGGGGTCCAACACCAAGTCCTGGGGTCTGTTAAGGCCTCTACCCATCCCTGAGCAACCCTGGAAGATGATCTCATTGGACTTTATTGTTGACTTACCTTCATCTGGGGGTTTTACTACCATCTTGGTGGTAGTGGATCGTCTGACCAAAATGGCCCACTTCCTGCCCATGACCGGCACTCCATCAGCCCCAGAAACAGCAAAAATATTCATCAAGGAAGTAATCAGACTACATGGGCTTCCGGATAATATTGTTTCCGATAGAGGAGTACAGTTCACCTCCAGATTCTGGAAGGATCTTTGTAAGACCTTGTCCATTAAAATATGTCTTTCTTCCGCTTACCATCCCCAAAGCAATGGCCAGACAGAAAGAACAAACCAGACGCTAGAACAGTATCTTCGTTGTTTCTGTACTTTTGCCCAAAATGACTGGATATCCCTTCTCCCATGTGCGGAGTTTGCATACAATAATTCGGTACATGCCTCCACTAACCAGTCCCCATTTTGGGCGAATTATGGGTTCCATCCCTCCTTTTTGCCCAATACCCTTCCGGAAGCATCTGTCCCTGCAGTCCAAGACCGGATTAATTCTATTCAGACGAACTACTTATTCCTTCAGGAGGCCGTCCAGAAAGCACAAACGGATTACAAGAGGTTCTATGATAAAAAGAAAAGAAATGAACCTACCTTTAAAAGAGGGGACAAAGTGTGGCTTTCCTCAGCTAATCTGAAACTTTCCTGCCCATCCCTAAAACTGGGTCCAAGATTCGTTGGACCCTTTGAGATCAAAAGGGAGGTCAACCCTGTGGCTTTCGAACTGGTTTTACCCAACTCCTACAAAATTCACCCAGTATTTCATGTATCTCTGCTAAAACCAGTTGTACCCAGCCCTTTTTCTGGTAGGCATGAATTACCCCCTCCTCCAGTCCTGGTGGAGGGTGAAGCGGAGTATGAAGTGGAGGCCATAATGGACTGCAGAAAGAGGGGTAGACAAACCCAGTACCTCATCAAGTGGAAGGGGTATTCTGCAGAGGAAAATTCCTGGGAGCCTGCAAATAATGTACACGCTCCTAGACTGATCCGGGAGTTCCACAACAGACACTCAGAGAGACTGGCCCGTCTGGGCATCCGGAGGCTGCCCCTCGGGGGGGGGGGGCACTGTCAGGGAAATGGCCATAGGAGAACTGGCAACATTGCCAGTAATATAAATGGATGCTCCTGACTCAACTGACACAGCCCTCTGCTGGCCTGTCAGGGAAATGGCCTATAAAAGGTGGCCATAGGATCAGACTCATTGCTGGATTATCTCTCAGCTTCCTGTGTTTCCTGTGCTTCCTGTTTCCTGTTTGGATTTCCTGTTGTGACTTGGCTTGTTCCTGATTCCGTTTGATCTCCTGCTCCTGGTTTGACCCTTGGCTTCTCCCACTGACCTTGCTTCCGTTACCTACTATGTATGACCCCGGCTTGCTTCAAGACCTCGGCTATTCTGGTTGTCTCCTGTTCATGACCTCGGCTTGTACCACGGTTTCCGCTACTAGAGACTATTCCTTGGCACAAGGTAGCCCGGCTGCTTCAGAGCCTTGAAGACTCATACCCTGCTGCGATTCCAGCCTGTTCCAGTTCGCTCTCGGATTGCTCTGGTTCTACCTACCTGCCTGCAGCTGGTAACCCGTGCCACTTGGGGCGCCACACCCTTTGTACCATTTCCAGGGGTGTGCCGCACTGAGCCGCAAGGGGAGCCCTCTCAGCACCTCGGCCTCGGATCAGGTAACCCTGACAACATCCTTCTTGTACCCAGGCCACCAAAAGGTACGTGATAAGAGTTCTTCTGTTTTAGAAACCCCAAAATGACCAGCAAGTTTAGAGTCATGAACCAATTTGAGGGCTTCTACCCGAACAGATTCAGGTACATAGAGGCGATGCGCTTGAGTCCAAAAGCTGTTCTTGTATTTGAGATTAATGTTCCTAGGAGGATGATTAAGAAATGGGTCATTCTCATACCCCTCCTTAAGAAGATTAAAAAAGGTTTTAGAACTTGTGGCCCCTAGAAAGTTATTTTGAGACAGAATCGTACATTCGGAGTTGCTTTCCTGGAGAGGCCCAGACAGAGAGACCTTGTTTCCGATGTCATAATTCTTCTCAGCAGAAGACATCAGTCGGGAGAAATAAGCACAAGGATGGAGCTGCATTTTTTCGACAATTCGCTGAGAAAGGATAGCTCCCACAGCAGAATCTGAAGCATCCACTTCTACGATGAAAGGTAGCTCTGGATCTGGATGTACCAGTATTGGTGCAGAAGTGAAGAGAGTCTTTAATTTAGTAAAGGCGGCCTGTGTCTCTGGTGACCACAAAAAGGGCACCCCCTTCTTTGTCAGCTGCGGAATTGGAGCAATTACCTTGGAGAAGTTCCTTATAAATCTTCTGTAAAAGTTGGCAAATCCAACAAATCGCTGTATTTCCTTAACATTCTTAGGGACAGGCCAATCCACCACTGCTTTGATCTTATCGGGATCCATGCTCACTCCTTCAGAAGAAATGATGTATCCCAAGAACTGGATCTTAGTTTGTTCAAACTCGCATTTGATTCCGCCTTAGTCTCTCGAAGACAGTACAGACGTGCTTGGGGTGTTCTTCCAAATTATCAGAAAAAATAAGAATATCATCCAAATATGCTATTACAAACTGATCCAACAAATCTCGAAAAACATCATTAATGAAATGTTGGAAGGTTGCGGGAGCATTGCAAAGTCCAAAAGGCATAACCAAAGACTCAAAATGTCCATATCTGGTTCTGAAAGCAGTTTTCCATTCATCTCCGGGACGAATGCGGACCAGGTTGTATGCCCCTCGTAAATCTAATTTGGTAAAGAGCTTGGCGGAGAGTAGTCTCTCAAGCATTTCTGGAATTAGTGGAAGTGGATAGCGATTTTTAATTGTGATCCTATTTAACTCCCTGTAGTCAATACATGGACGCAGGGTGGAATCCTTTTTCTCTACGAAGAATAAGGCTGCTCCAGCAGGAGAAGTTGAGTGTCTAATAAAACCTTTTTTTAGATTCTCATCAAGCCACTCCCTGAGCACCTTCAGTTCAGGTTCAGATAAGGAATAAAGACAGCCAAAGGGGATCTCTGCCCCTGGAAGAAATTCAATGGGACAATCATAAGAGCGATGTGGAGGCAGCTGATCAGCATTTTTTTTATCACAAACATCCTTAAATTCAATATATTGTGGGGGCAGGTCTTCGTATGACTGGGTAGTTACCATAGCTGCTTGCGAGTCCTGGGTTGGTGGTGGGCTTACTTGGTAAGATCTTTTGCAATGTTCTTTGCAATAGTCAGAGGTAAGTTTTAAAGAACGTGTCTCCCAGTTGATGGAAGGATTATGGATAGAGAACCAAGGAATGCCCAGGATGATAGGGAATTTAGGCGATGTGATCAGCTGAAAGCTGATAGTCTCCTGATGGTCAGTCTCGATTAAGAGTTCAAGTGGGACAGTCTCGTGGGTAACAGGTCCTGAAGACAAAGGTGAGCCATCCACAGTTTCCATATCAATTGGGGCAAATTTATTTCTTCCTTGTATGTTATTATTTTGGGCAAATTCAATGTCCATGAAGTTCCCCCCGGCCCCTGAGTCCAGCATAGCGGAGCAAGGTATTTCACTGCTTTCAGTGATAAGCTTTACAGGGATGACAAAATGAGAAGATAACAAATTAACTTTATGAGCTTCTTGAATCAAAGGAGAGACAGACTGAGAAGTTGAGTTTATTTGTTCAGATACCATAAGATCTGTTGCCGCAATTGTTCTTTTAAATTTATTGGGACAATTGATTGCGTAATGCCCAGATTCTCCACAATAAAGACATACGTTTTCTGAACGTCGTCTTTCTTTCTCCTGAGTGGTAATAGATCTTTTAATAGCATCCACCTGCATAGGTTCAGGAGTGTCAGAACCTGGAAGAACTCTTGGACCCTTAGGAGTATACTGAGTAGTAGAAAAACGCATGCCACCATTACTGCCTAGAATTCCCTGCCTCTCTTTTCTCCTTTCAGTAAGTCTTTGATCAATTCGAATACATAATTTAATAAAGGCCTCAAGGTCATCAGGGCTTTCTACTCGGGCAAGCTCATCTTTTACTTGTTCAGAGAGTCCTTGACGAAACTGACTCTTTTGCGCTGCTGGATTCCAATTGGTATCTGAAATCCAACGTCTGAATTCAGTTGTGTACTCTGCAACAGAGCGCCTCCCCTGCCGTAAATTGTGCAATTTTGCCTCAGCAGTAGCGCAGCGGTTAGGATCATCAAAAACTTGATTCATGGCAGCCACAAAATTATTGAAATTATCCAGGATGACATCATCTTTCTCCACATAAGGGGAGGCCCAGGCTAAGGCTTCCTCAGTCAGGAGGTTGATGATAAACAGCACCTTTTTCCTGTCAGAAGTAAATGCAGCAGATTGCATCTCAAAGTATATACGACATTGATTAAGGAAACCTCTGTAATTGTGATGGTCGCCATTAAACTTGAGTGGGAGGGGCATTCGTGTGCTAGTATCAACCGCAACAGCATCTCGAGAATGCATGTCCCGCAACTGTCTGTGCAGATCAAGGATGTCCTCTTGTAGCCCTTTCACTTCAGTTTGTAACTCAGCAAACTTTTCCTGGTAGGTAGTACCAAACGCCTGCAACTCAGAGATTTGTACCCTGAAAGGAGCCACAGCAGCTGCTACAACGGCCTCCATGTTTTGGGCCAGAATATTCTGTCACGATCTGGAGTCAGGCTCGAAGACCAATAGCTATAGCAGCTTACACAGGAATCAGCTGGATAGGAACACAGGCAGGTCACACTGGCAAATGACGCAGGCTCACCTGAGGTGCGGAATCTAAGTACTAACCGGTGTTCACCAGCGCTCCTGATGGTGGAGATGGATTTTGCTGAGTGTTAGTACCAGTTTGCGGTCCTCAGGATCGCCCCACCAGGAGGTGAGCAAGCCAGGGTCCAGTAGCAGATATAGCAGGTCAGGATCAAGCAGAAGCGTAGTCTAGGAATAGCCAAAGGTCGGTAACAAGTAGTTGCAGGTCGGGATTAGGCAAAAGCGTAGTCGAGGAACAAGCCAAGTGTCGATAACGGATGATAGCAAAGATACGGACGGCAGCAGGAGAGACAAGCGAGATATCGGCTGTTGAAGGCACAATATTCTGGCAACTAGGAAGTGCAAAGGCATGGCTTATAACAGGAAGTTCATGGGAGGAGCAAAGGGTTCAAGGTTCAAGGCAATAAAGATTCACAGCAGGATCATTCAAGGATTTGTCCAAGGAGCTGTCCAAGGAGCTGTCCAGCATTCCAGGTGGCTCAGCAAGTAGAGTCATTGGCAGACACACTGGAGGTCCCAGGTTCAAGTCCAGGTCCTGACAAATTGCCTTGTCTCGTGCCCACTACCCCACTTCCTCTGTCAGCTGGATGCTTCTCCTTCTGGAACACATTACAGTCACATATTGGCATATACCCTGATGGGTTAAATAGGTTACACACTTGTCACTGTACAACTCACTCAGTTCATAACCCACTGAGTTAAATGTAGTTTCACTCCCAGCTCTTTGTGATATACCATAACTACACATTAATAAACATATGGATCTCCTCTTCCACAGTAAATGACACAGACATCTTCTCCTTTGAACTAATACTCTATTTACTGAACATCCTTATAATTCAGAATTGAGGTAGAACACTTCAGTACACTTAGTAACATCATCCTCATTTTTATGGCTGTAAAATACATTCAGTTGACTGTGCATAAATTTAGAGATGTGTAGATTAGCTGTGCTGTTCCTAGTGGTGTTGCCCATATCTTTAGGTTTAAGAAATTCATGCAAAAAAGTCTATACATGTGGATGCCCTAAAGCAGGGGTGGGGAACCTTTTTTCCGCCAAGGGCCATTTGGATTTTTGTAACATAATTCGGGAGCCGTACAAAATGTATGCAAAAATGTAATAGGCATTTCTTTGCGGCAAAAAACGCTGTTATAAGTTGCGTGACTTTGAGGTCACAAAAGTGTGAAAGGGGCCTTCAGTAATCAAGGTATAGTGTGTCCCCTTTCAATGCAGACTGACCACAGCGTGCCCCCTTTCAATGCAGACTGACCACTGCGTCCCCCCTTTCAATGCAGACTGACCACAGCGTGCCCCCTTTC
The DNA here is from genome assembly GCF_965119305.1 of Pelophylax lessonae. Lineage (NCBI taxonomy): Eukaryota > Metazoa > Chordata > Amphibia > Anura > Ranidae > Pelophylax > Pelophylax lessonae. The sequence goes on along the minus strand of NC_138769.1, from coordinate 145,459,948 downwards.
AATGCAGACTGACCACAGCGCAGAGGTGGGGGACTTAAGTCACTGACCTGGAGGGGGTAAACCCCTAGATCAGAGACACCCTGCTAAAAGCCAATTTGTGAAGATATTTTTTGGCCATGGGCCACCACTGTTGCTAAAGGAAGTACTGAGAAAGAACACTTTGCGAAGACGCTTTGTTTAAAGGAAACTTTGAAAAAAAAGCTTGCTACCTTGTGGGAGAAGGGTAGTGGCTCATTGCCTCTTTAGAGAGTGAAATGCCAGAGTGAAGGATCCCTTGAAGAGTTCTTACAGACACTCACAAGTAAAACAAGCTTTGCTCAGGCTCCAGCAATAATAGCCTGCTGCCAGCAGAAGATTTGTTGCCTCTGTGTTACAGAGAGAAGGAAACTGTGAACACCAGTCGGGTGGACTCCGCATTTCTTCATCCTAATTTGTGGGTCTGACCAGGATAGGAAAGAGTCAGTGCCCTGGTAATTGAGAGGGACTGTGCCTTATGCTAGTCATATGGTTCCCAATGGGAACAAGTACAGAAGTGTTTAGTTAGTTAGATTGGCAGGATTGTTCTGTTTGTCTATTACAGGTACACTACAGGACGACGAGTCAAGCCTGCCCTTAAGGGGCCAGATGCATCAGAAGTCTCTACGAGAACGTTAGTGTTAGAGATTCTGCAGGTGAGAAGGTCGTCTCTGTGGAGAGGGCAGTCTCACTGTGAGTATAAAGGATGTAGAGTTACTTTGTGCTCACCCTTTTCCTTTACAGGCTTGTAGAGGAACTTTATGCCTTTGAAAGGTCATCCACTGTCTATTTCATATATATATATATATATATATATATATATATATATATATATATATATATATATATATACTGTATGTACAAAGGTTATTTGTAGCATAGTTAGTCAGGATGTTTAACCTATTCCTGTCAGACAGATTTGTTTGGTGGGGGGGGGGGGTGCATTAATATAATGCACTTGGTGAAACCCTATGTAAATTTGTACAGCAGATGTCTATTTTTTTCACATAATTTATTGTATTTACTGGCCACATATGGGGTATGCCCCATGGCCCTGTACATATGTTATTTCGCTTTTCCACCTTTCCAAGTTTGTGTAATACTCCATGTAAAGTTTTGTACAGGTATATTTGTAGTGGCGGATGCACAGAGCCAGTGAGTACATGGCTCAGTTTGGCAGGGGGTGGATGTAGCAGATGTAGTGGTAGGTGCTAGATAAAGAGTATTGTTTTGCATCTTTTCTGCTTACCAGAGAGATTGTCAGGTCAATCCTATATTGTTCTCTGCCCACCAGAGGGAAGGATCTGCTAGTGAGGTCTGCTCATGGTGCTCAGGTGCAGCTCAGTTTGTCTGAAGTGTTTCACACTGATCTGATAAGGCGGCATATCGGGTAGTTGGAGGAAGCCTGACAAGGCATTTAGTACAGCCCCGGTGATTAGCAGAGGAAAGTGCCTCAGTGCATGCTGGGATACTGTATAAATGTGAAAGGCACAAGGGCTCAGGGTCTTTCAGCTGGAGAGTAGGGTCCCCGGAGGGAGGGGCAGCTGCCCCTTCTCTGTAGCAGTTGCCATGCATCCTCAGGTGGTTGACCTGAGAGCCAGAGAGGAGCTGAACCCGGAAGTCCTGCAGAGCTGACTGAAGGGAGACACTGGATCTGATTCTGCAAAGTGAGTACAGATCTGTGTTATGGGGCCTGTTCTGAGAGGGCCATCCCTTCAGCTAGAAGAGTCAGTGGACGGGTGTCAGTCAAGGGGATGCTAGAGAGTATCCTGAAGGTAATGTAGTTGCATCAAGTCTGCTGCTGGAAAGAGCAAGAAGACTTAACCCTTCCATACAGGTGGCAGTATGGTTAAAGCAGTGTGACTGCTTCCACAAGTAACCTGGTGAGGCCTAAGTAAGAGTTGTCCTCATCAACTGTAGATAGTTCAAGTTGGAGTATCTCACTAATCCTTTCTCCCATCCAAGTTCTACAATAAATACCAAAAACCAAAACCCCTGGACTGTTTATTGAGTAACGAGCCATTGGGAGTAAGGATTGATGTGTGAACTGTCCCTAAGTGACTATCTGCAGGTAATCAGAGGAGGCCTAAGAAGTCATCACACAGCAAGCACAACTGGCACAGTGCTACAACTATATAAATCCTGTTTATTTATAATAACAATATTGTGTGGTAAAATAAGGGGAAGCTGAATTATTATTGTATATTGTAACTCTATTCCCTTGATCTTGTGTCGTACTGTTGGTTTTAAAATAACTGCTGTATCTAATATAACACACTTGGGAGGCTTAGAAGTTTCCTTATTGGTATAATCCCCAGGTACACAGGTGTGCTGCAATCCCTGATGCTACGTCAGTAAAAGGTAAAAATATTTTACTCTCTCTCACCTTTAGACAAAATTAGAAGCAAAGGTTTACATATAGAACATAATTTATTTTATTCTCAATTTCTAATGGCTTTTGAAAGGAGAACTTTTCCTTTGATACTCTAAAGTGCAGCTTATTAGTATAACTTGTTCACTTAGCTGAGTGATGCCCAGAATACACTACAGCAGGGTTAGGTAACCATAGAGAGTTGGACATCTAGCTGAACCACATGGAAGAGATCAAAGATCACATGGGTCAAGAGTAAGTAATGCAGAGTTCAGAGGTAAGTATGATGATAATGAAGTTTGTGCAATCTCAAAACTGAATAAAGCTCTCCTTTACCATCAAAGACGATCAGCCAAGTACTTTGTTAACTTTTATTCTTGATCCATTTTTGTTTTCTATTGCACTGTTGTCTTTTCTTTTGTAATATATTTTTTTCAGTAAATATTTTGTTTGCACAGTTTTGCCTGTTTTCATATTAAACAATATTTTAGGATTGTAAAACTTATCTCTAATGCACTAAACCAAAACTTAAGGAAACATTTATAAGCGTTGGTGTCCTTAACGACAGCCCAGTTAACCTATATGCAGTATAGGTACGGTATAGTCATGGCACTAGTGCAAGGCAGATGTGGTTCAGATGCAAAGAGAATATTGGGTGGGGGAGCCTGTTCGGTGAATTCTGGCACAATCCCCTAGATCAGGGATTCCCAAACTACGGCCCTGCAGTTGTTCAGGAACTACAATTCCTATCATGCCTAGTCATGTATGTGAATGTCAGAGTTTTACAATGACTCATGGGATGTGTAGTTCTGCAACAGCTGCAGGGCCATAGTTTGGGAAACCTTGCCCTAGATACATTCAAGATTGGAAAAGGGAATAATTCCCATTTCTCCCCAAATGGGGAGGTTCTGGGAAATGTAGATTTTAACGTACTCAAAAAGTAATCACTATCGGCATGGATAAAATCAGTATATTTATATTTATATATTTATTAATACAAAAGCCTTAAAAGCAAAAGGAATTTAAGTTTCTTAAAAGGTATTGTGTTTTACACATATAATACAATCATCTGCATAGGAATAGATCCCAGAAGATATATAGATCAACGTGTTTCCCCGAAGATGAGGGCTTCTTCAGGATCCACTTTTCAATATTTTTAAAGCGTATAGCTGATAAGTGATACAAACAATAACTTAGTTACAAATATATACATATATACACATCGCATAATAACATGTTCATTCTCCTTTTACTTTTAATGCTTTTGTATAAATAAAAATATGCTGATTTTATTCACAGCGATAGTGATTACCTTTTGAGCATGTTAAAATCCCCATATCCCAGAACCTCCCCATTCGGGGAGCTATGGGAAATATTCCCTTTCCCAATCTTGTGGTTTAGAGGCAGTAAAGGTTTGGTATAATGCGGTACAGGGTTGGTATAGGTGCAGTCTAGGTTTTGAATAAGTGCAGTATGGATGCGGTATGGATTGGGTACACTTGGTGTCCTGCTCTCAGTGGCTCAGTCCCTGTTAGCAGTATCAGCAATGGGCAAATAGCCCTCTCACCAGGCCCGGGATGCTGCGGTGAACTCTCGCTGTAAAAGGGGGGGGGGGCCCTTATTCTCTCCCTGAAAGCCTCCAGTAATCAGCAGTGGGAAATAGAAGGTGATTGGACACTCCAGTCTCTTTGCTGCATCGGTGTAAGTGCTGTGATGTGAGTGGTGCTGTGCCGCCCCCGGTTGTCCTCACTCCGGGTCTCAGATCTCTGCCTGTATGGTTCCCCGCTGGCAGACGAATATCCATTCAGAGGTGATGTCCCTCTAATTCCCTCTGTAAGAGAAAAAAACTTTCCCAGGCAGTAAATAAATAGCCTCTCTCCACTGCACAGTGCATATTGGGATCTGTAGTGTAATCATTATATTGTAGCAATTGTATGGCTGCTGTCTCAAACTACAACTCCCGAAATTCTCAGCGCTCCACATAGAAGTCTATGGGCTTGCTTGGCTTTAGCTCTCCTCCTGCTGAACGGAGGAGGATGGTGCAGCATAACGTTAATATCACAGTAGAGGGAGAGGGACAAATAAAGAGCAATGTCTTCTTCTCCATGTTGCTATAGCCCAGCGCCTAGCTACACACTCTCTCTATTTCTCCTGGTGACCACTGACCACACAAAGTGAGGAAAAACAGAATTATAAATCTTCCAATTGTAGCACCCTCCTAGGTAGGTGCTAGTGAGAGAGTATAGTTTTTGGCTCTGTCTGCCTATCAGAGGAGCAGCAGGCAAATCTATATTGCTTTCTGTCTAGCAGAGAGCAGGATCTGTGAGTTAGGTGTGCTCATTATGTGATTCATTGAGTCTAGAGGAGTGTTTCACACTGGTCCAATAGGGAAGCATGTTGGACAGTGGGTGGAAACCTGACCAATGGATACATAGGCTTTGATACAGTCCTGGTGATTGGTGGATACAGGCTTGGTGCATTCTGGGATACTGTATAAAAGCCAGGAGCACATGTGCTGCGGGGTCTTTGGCTGGTAAACAGAGTCCCAGAGGGAGGGTGGCGGCTGCCTCCTCCTCTGTAGCAGTGGCACGTGGGCTCAGGAGGTCGTCCTGAGGGCCAGAAGAACGGAGCAGAACCCAGAGGTCCAAGAAAAGCTGACTGAGGGGGAGACACTGGAGACCCTAGAAAAACAGTATCATGAGTACAGGGGATCGTGTCAAGGGGCCTGACCTGAGGGGAGCCACTCTGGAGTAGGATAGTCAGAGGACAGGTGTCAGTGGTCAAGAAAGAGGATACTAGGAGAGTGTCCTGAAGAGAATTTGGTTCATCAAGTCATCTGGATAGAGACTTAATACTAAATCCACCTAAGTGGCAAGGTGGATCAACAGTCTGGCTTTATCTACAGATAGATGTCCTCCCAACTTTGTGCATAGTTATTTGGAGTATCCCACTATTCCCTTCTCCCATTCCTATTTAAAACAAAACACCAAAAACAACTACAAACCCCTGGACTGATCATTGACTGAGCCAAGAAGTAAAGTGTTAAATTTTGAATGCCAGTGTTGGCAACGGTAACCCAGGGGGACCCGAAAGTGTAATATTCAGCAGTCCTCAAGGGGGCAGTGCTACACAATGTAAACACTTTTTCTTGCAACAGTTGTCTTAGAGGGGATTGCTCTGTAATGTTGGAAAGATTTCCTCTCATTTCATGTTTTGTCTACTCCACAGGAGTGAAGGGAAATCCTCTGAACTGAAGATGGCAAAACAAAAATCTGACAAAGGTTTAAACCATCCCTACTTTAAAAATAAATCTAACATGTAAAACAAATGGTTTTAGATCATTTAAACGATAAGTATGGCTGTACTTCTCTTGTGGGTCAGTTCATTTTGTTCTCCTGTTACCCAAAGTCTGTTGACAGTGGGCTATTTGCCACTATCAACTGCCAAGGCGAAGCCCCTCCTGGCTCTAAAAGGACCCTGACAATATTGCTGGATCCGGCTGGCTGCCCACCCCCTCCCCAGCCTTATGCTCCAGTGAGAGCTGGAGGAGCAGAACAGAGAACAGTGACTGACAGTCGCTGCTTTCTACTCCAAGCAAACTGAGAATTGATCAATCAGAAGTCATGTGATTGTTTAGTTCTCAGTCTTACAGCTGGCATGGGAAGCTGCAGCATAAGTGCCGGTTCACACTAGGGCGACCTGTGAGGCGGACCCGTTCTAATAGGAGCGACACAAGTCGCTCCGACCTAGCTTCTTTGGGGCGACCCGGAGGCGACCGCCATAGACTTCAATGTTATGAAGTCCGTGGCGGCCGCTCCGAGGTAGCGGCGCGCTGCTCGCACCGTGACCTCGGAGGTCGCGGTGCGAAGTAGCGTCGCCCCTATGTGAACGGGGGCTTACACCAATGCTGCAGCATGAAGGGGAGTATGGATGTTTGTTTTTTTAACAAATCGCTTACAAAATCAGGAGGTTCTTGTCACTAACAACCAATCATTTTGTAACTTGCTAAGAAAAAATAGGCTGTTGGATTCTGATTAGTTGCTATGGACCACATGTTCATTATCTAGATCTTTTATAAGGATGGATTCAAACCTTTGCACTGCAATAATGCAAATGTAAAATGCATGTTAAAGCTGCTTTTTCCTCCAGCAGGATCTATCGGGTCAATTCACTAAGAGTTAAACCACGGCAAATAAAAGCAATAAAAATAATTTACCGTTAAATACCGAATGGGGTATTTGTTAGATTTAGCGGTAATAACCGCAATTATTTATTTATTTAATACGGCATTATTTATTATTTAATGCAATAATTTACCCCATTAAGCTGGTTGCTAATGGGGTGGACCAGAATTTGCTAATAAACAACCTGCGGGTCAGGGGACCCCCACGCTATTTCTTGACAATGCTGGTTGTTAAACAGCGGGCCAGGAAGCCAGCCGCCGGGTCCTTAACAACAGATGACTTATTACACCAACATTTTTATAAATTTTTATATTTTGGTCCCCCCCAAAATCCATATCAGACCCTTATTCGAGCATGCAGCCCAGCAGGTCAGGAAAGGGGGGAGCAGTCCCCCCCCTCCTGGTCCATAACAGGTTCAGGCCCCCCCACCCTGAACCAAACCACATCCCCCTTGTGACATCACAGACAGGTGCCTGCTAGGTCTGTGATGTCACGAGGGGGTGGGGCCACCCAGTGACATCAACTGGTGGCCCCACCCTTACCTATATGAGAACTGTCAAACCGCGAAGGAGGCATTCGGCAGCCAGCTGTCTTTAGGAGCAGGGATCTTTTTCTTTCTTTTTTTCAGGTTTCAGCGATTGACGATAGATTTACATTGTGGGACACTGTTTTTTATTTTTTTATTAATATAAAAAAACATTCACATAGGGGGGAGGACAGATTCCGTTAAGCCCCCCGCCCGCAGACCCGCAGAAATAGGGCCAAGATGCTTTGGGGTGGGGGAGCAGAGCCCCCCCTGCCCCAAAGCACCCACCCCCATGTTGAGGGCATGTGGCCTGGTAGCCTTCAAAAGGGGGGGTGCTTGCTCACCCCCCGCCCTTTCCTGACCTATCAGGGTGCATGCCTGGATAAGGGTCTGGTATGGACTTTGGGGGGACCCCACGCCATTTTTTTTGTATTTTGGCAAGGGGTCCCCTTTAAAATCCATACCAGACCCAAAGGGCCTGGTATGCACTGGGGGGGGGGGGGGGGGCTACACGGATTTTTTTAATACTTTTGATTGTCAGCTTTTTTTTTACAATCAGCTGTTCGAGGGGAAGCCCTCTGACAGCTGATGAGTCATTTGTTGTTAAGGAAGCTGTGGCCAGCTTCTCAGCCCACTGCTTAGCAACCTGCTATTTGTCAAAAAACAAATCCTCCTAACCCCCTGGCTCTTTTTGACAAACACTGCATGGGACCAAAGAAACTGGCATTGTATCATTTTGACACTAAAGCCTAGAATTAAAGCTGTGGATGGGGAATTATTGGCAAGACAAGACATCTTTACCCAGTGTGAAGCTCCCACTTGTAGCTAGAATAGGTTAGTGGCCTGTAGCACTTGCTTTTGTGAGAAAAGCTGATTAGCAACAGAAGTCAGGCAGACAGGAAAGTCCAGAGCATGAGCTTTTAGAGACAAGTGGATGACCAGACTTTATTAATAACGTTTCTGAAATCCACAAAGACCAGTAGCTCTTAAGACCCAGGCCCATAGAGGATAACAGCAGTGACCTGTAAATGAATGTCCTTTTAAGGAGTTGAAAGCAGACCTAGGGTGACCTCTTCACAATCACCTAGGGTCCTGGAGTTTCCCCTGACGTGTGACAACAGTGAAACATATAAGTCTTGAGACCACAATACAAAAGTTTCATGTCACAACAGTGAGTGAGATCCTGAGCAGATAAACAGGTGGACCTAGCTGCATAGGTTCCTCTTCAAACATGAGACTGGAGGTGGGGGAATTGGGTGTCAAGGAAGGCACAGGTTTTGTCTCAGTTGTGCCAAGTTCTTGTCTCCTCTTCTGATTTTTGCAATTCATGGCCTCCTCCAGTGAGGCCTCCTCCAATGAGGTTGGGTAGGGGAAGTTGACCAAAGAGTTCTGAGTAGGCCAATTTGGAATTTGTTGCTAAGTGCTGTGTCATTCCACCCCGAAAATCTGAACAGTATATCTCAGTGGAGTTGCCCCCTTGCTGTAAGTTACATAAGGCTGATTTAGCAACAATACAATTTGGGTCATCATATAGAAAGCCCAGGGCTTCAGAGAAGGCATCTACTGTGAGCAGAACCAGATGATTTGGTTCCAGGCTAAAGGCCCAGGTTCCAGGCTAAAGGCCCAGTGTCCATAAACAATGTCACACCAGTTACTGTGTACCTGATCACCCCCACACCAGTTACTATGTCTCTGATCACTGCCACGGCTGTTTTCAAAGAACCCACTATGGTTTCCAGAAAATCAATCAGGCAAATGAGTCTTCAGTTTAGGTGGCTGAGTAATGGCAATGGTGGTAATAATAGGAGATTGCACCTTAGCTGGGTGGCCAGTTCCTGAACTTGAGGGTGTAAACAGCAGTTTTTGGGCAAACTTCTGAACTTAGGCAGAATCCCATAGGTTACTTTCCCCTTTAATTGTGGGCTTGTGATAATGTCAGAACAGTCGTATAGGTAACAGTGTAGTGTAGTAAAAGTTCAGATATTCAGATAGTCCATTATTAAATAGCACATACCACGAGCAGGACTGTAGGCTAAGCAAGCTTGCTGGTGCTTGTGGTGCACCATCGTCCATGTCAGAAGGGAAGCAATGACTGACATTTCAAGTCAGAGCAGGCCAAGTAGTAACAGAGCCTGATAACACAGGAGAGTCAGGCAGAAGCGTAATCTAGATGAGCTGGGTCACAAGCATGTAAATCCGAGTCCAGCCGGTACACAATCATGTTGAGTAGAGAGCTGGGTTAGAGCAAGCTGGGTCATATATGGTAATACGTAGTGATCGACCGATATCGGTTTTTCGTTGCCGATACCGATACCAATATTTTCGGCCAATATCGGTATCAGCCGATATTGGCCGATATTTTCACACATTAAAAATTTTGTAGCTCAATTCCCAGCCATTTTGCTGGATATGGGTCCCCCTGGCTTACTGCTAACAACAACAGCACATTTAAGCATGTTTCTCCAAGTGTGAGCACTGAGACAATGACCAGTCCAGTATCTTTGGGTTTTTGATTTATTTAGGAATTTGGATGGGAGAAGAGATGAGTGGGATACTCCTTTAACTCAACTATGCAAAATTTGGCGGAGACACTTAAGAAGTACTGTTTGACGCCAGCTTGATGCAGGCAGAATGCCCACCAATGCTGACTTGACTCTGGTTAATGCTGGCCGGATGCCGATTAACGCTGAACTATTCTTGCAACTGAGCTTCAACTAAAGAAATCCTCTCTTAGCTGCCTTAGGTACTCCTTCCTGAGGTAGCTACTTGTACACTCTTGGCTGCATTACTGAACGCTTCGGGCGCCCCCTTTCACTCCCTTATCTTCAGGGCTTAACACTTGGCACCCCTTTTTCTATGCCACAACTATCGGTTAGCTGGCTCCTGGATCCCTTTGTCCTTCTGGAGTTGCCACCTCTCTTAGGCAGACCCCTGGGCAGATTTAGAGTACTCACAACACTATTTTTCCTGGAAACTCCTGCCCAGCAGCTCCACTCGGTCAGCAACAATCTGGATCCCTCTCTGCAGCCCAGCTCAACCTCCGGTCCTTCAGGCTGACTGCCCAGGGCACCTTCACTCATTCTGACAGGAGGAGAGACAACCGTCAGCCTTCTCCTGGGACTCTGCTTCCTGCCAAAGACGCTCTGTCACATGCTCCCCTAAGGTTTATACCCAATCCCAGGGTGCATTGTGGCAAATTCCGCCCACTTGGACAGCTTTAAACCCTGGTGCGCTATTGGCCAGGTTTCCTCCACCGTCCAACAAGAGCACTCATTGGATACAGTGGGGAGACTCCCCAGACTCAACAGACTATACCTGGAAACACATGTCAGCCTAACTAACTGATCACGCCCCCCTGATAAGCAGACAGGGCCACACATATACTTTTCCTAGCACTTACCTAGGAGGGGGCAACATCCACCCCTCACCAAAAATGAGCCATTTCCCCATTGGCTCTGAGGCAGCCGCCTCCTACAAAAATCTGCCAAAAGATCAGGATTATCCCACAAACTTGGAAAGGGGGAAAAGGGGAAATGAACAAATGTACAAATAATTTAAGTGCAAAAATACATATATGCATCTGCTGTACAAATATACAAATAATTTTAGGTGCATGGAAGGATGCACCCCCCACCAAACAAACTCAGTCTGGTAAGGATCAAACAAATATATACACCCTGACTATCTACCTCTACTGTGAGCCCACCTGTAGAGAAAAATTAGAAGTTAGTCACATTTCACATATGTCTATCACATGACTATCTACCTAAACAGGTAGGTGAGAAGACCCTCCCCACAGGGGCGACCTCCTCACTCCAGTCCCTGACTCCTCTGCTATCCAGTGCTTGACATGCCGGGTCAAATTTGCCTCTTCTAGGGGGGATCTGTGCCCTAACACTGGCTACCTATATGCAGAGTCCTTTGGAGAAGATAAATACAGCATTCTCCTGCTGTCACTCATGGTCACTTCTCCTTCCATGGAAACAGGGCAAACCACTGGAGCCTAAGTGGCCTGCAGTCCTGCTAAGTCAAGGAAACATAGAGGATCTTTTAGAGCACCCCCCTCCAGACTTCCTGGATGCACCCCCCCTCACTGCGATGGCCACCTGTTTTAGTCCAGTTCCTCTTCCCTCTGCTTTAGGGTTCCAGAAGTATTTTCAAGCAGACATTTGTAATCCAAAGATCCTGGCCCGTTGGCCCAAGGGATCTGTGAGGTTTGGAGTTCCTCTTTAGGACCCTGGCCTGGTGGCCCAAGGGGTCTGTAGAATAATATGTTCACATAGATGAGAAGTAACAACTCAAACTGCAACATCAACATTGAACTTCAGCATTATATTTTTGTCTTGGTGATGGCTAGCCAGCCTTACTCTTATAGTCTTTACGTGTGGAGATTTCCTTTAAATGTAGTACTCTGGGTGGGGGACCTTGACAAGGGCTCCCTGGCTGTCCCGAACCCAGTTTGATCAAGCCTGGCCCGACCCATCTGAATGACAAACCTCCACCCGGTCATTGTATATGGAACGTCCATACAGCCATTGAATCTATACAGCACTAAATCTGTCCCAAAGGTCAGTCCTTGTTGAATCCCGAAAGTGTTCGGGAATAAAAAGAAAGTTCCAGATTGCTTCATCACAACAAAACTCTCTCTTTGCCTCAATGTTCAACATAACCTCCCTGGGAGCATATGGATAATCATAGCCATACTCCATGGCTACTTTGCGCTGCATCCATCTTTGCATCCTTGAAAGCCTGGGAAGGGTTTTCCTCTTACCTCTCCCAGGTAAAGAAAAAGGGGTCTCCTCTCGCCTGATCATGGAGCTGTAGGCCTCATTCTGGTCCAAAGCCCGGGCATAGTTCGTGGGTGGGGTTAGATCTGGGACCCTTATTGAGTAGGCCTTGAAGAACCCCAAGTCTTGGGCCAGCTCCCCTCTCTTAACAGACTCCTTAGTCTCCTTGTCAGGCACAACAATTGTATCAGGACCTGGTGAACTGCTCCCAGCCTCAGATCACCAGTCCCATTCTGTCTCATACTCTGACCTCCAGTCATCAATTCCTGCTTCAATGGATCTGTATTTACACTGAAAGCTAGGAGACCCCACGTTGACAACCCCGGCCTCTTCCTCACTACTCAAACTTGTAACTGAGGCCTCGATGGCCACGGGCAATTTATTTTGAAAAATGGGGATGGGGGCAGACCTTGTTTCTGCTGCTACCGATTCTGGTGCATCTTCTGGCCACTTCTTGTCCCTCTGAATCTGCATGCACCCCAGTCCTTCCTAACACCAAGGCTGGATCACTGCCAGGCTGCATTGCCCCCAGCGGCATTAGGACTTTGATCATGCCCCTCCCGCCTCCGCGGAGGAACCTTGATTCCCTGGCCATTTCTTCCCGGCGAATCCTGACTCCCAGACCACACACATATGCCTGGGTCAGTCCTCACTCCTCTCTACCCACAGCAAATAGCCATAGTGCCCACACTGGCTCCATGTTTGCATTCTCATGTTTACATTCGCACACTGAGGACATACCAAGCCAAGGTACTCCACGCCTCCTCCTGTGCACAGCGCCAGTCCTCCATCGGGCACCATTCGTATACCAGTGTCCCATACAAATGTTTGACTCGACTTCTGGATCTGCTCCTGGCTCTGCCCAGCATGTTCTCCGCCAATGGGTGAAGTAATCACGCATTTTTGCTCTTCAGCCAACTCCATAGTGCTTCCTCTCCTCGCACGTGTCTCCCTCTCAGCCACACTCAAAGGGAGGAGTGATATATGGGCTCCCCTGTTCACTCCTGATTGGCTGGGCGCAACCGATGTCTCCACCCATACTCCTTGTTTGGCGGTGGCTCTTCCCGCTAGGCAGTGTTTTCTGGCTTGCGCTTTCCCGCACGGCGCAAACACCCTTCCAATGCCGCGCCCTCTCTCTTCAGCCGACATGAAAGTCACTGCAAAGGGGATAATGTCCATCGCCAGACATGCATCCACTCTTCTTACTTGTAGCAAGGCCCCAGCTGCGCCTCCCTCTCCTGGAGACAGCTGTCCCTCTTTGCTAGGCCAGAGAATTGTCCCGCTGTCACATGCACGGTCAACAGTCCTCTTCCCAACACATGTATAATTAAGGCCCACCATACTGTCGCTGAAGATTGTCCCACTGCCCCTCCCGGCATGGCCCACTGCAATCTTCACAGTATCACCGCAATTTCTATATAGCACAAATGTCCTGCTGTCGTATGCATGGTCAACCTCAGTCCATATAGCCTGAACACACACTTGGCCCCTGGCACCCTGCTCCATGTGGTCCATGCCAGGACCTTTTCCTGTCAGGCAGATGCAGCTTTTATTCACAGACATAGGCCTCTTCCCTGCTCTCCAATACTTGATAGCAGAGTACATCTCATAACTAAAGTGGAAGGTTCCCACCATTTTGCAGTACTAACTGCAGTAGGGCACTCACTCACTGCAATAATTTTAAATCACTACTGCACTACTGCAGTAGTGATTTAAAATTATTGCAGCAGTGAGTGGCTCTCTACTGCAGCAGTAGTCCACTGGCACTGACTCCAATCCATTGTCTAGTTTTTTTTCTAGCAGTTTTGCACTGACTGCAGCGCAGCGCAGTCAGTGCAAAACTGCTAGAAAAAATAGCTAGACAAAAGCTAGACAGCGGATTGGAGTAGACTCAGTAGACTGGTGGACAGACACTACTACTACTACACTTTCAAATCAATACTCCCAGTTAAGTAGAACAATAATATTGTGCAGTAAGCATAACATTTCAACATGTTCACCATTTAAACGGTTTCTTTTCTTTTCATAAATTGCTGCCACTTCACTAAAAACACGCTCACTTGGTACTGAGGAAGGAGGAGCAGAAAGGTATCTTCTAGCATGAGAAGCAAGTCTTTTGTAGCGTGCCTCATTTTCTTTCCACAACTGAAGAGGATCACTTCTTCTGTCAATTACTGGTTCCTTCAAATACAGATAAAGTTCATCATCCAGGCTCATTATTGCCGATTCTGATGAATCCTCCGCATGAGGCCCCAATAAAACGCTGAACATTGCATCTATTTGACCACAATGAATTTTCTCTTCTGTCTTTTGGGACATTTTCCTCCTGCATCCTGCTCTTCCACATCAGAAACCTTCTCTTCTTGACTTTTCTTTTCGTCAGGAGGAACCTCCTGCACCTTCTGTTGAATATCTTCTGTCAGCCATTGTTTTGCCTTAGACAATACATCATCAGAAGAGAAAGCATGGTTCTTGTATCGAGGATCCAAAAGACATGCAAGCACAACATTTTTATACTCCTCATGCTTCTCAAACCTTTTGGCGTCCCTCATGGCCTGCCTACATGCTTTGATGCCACTTCTGTTGGGTCCTTCATTCTGTTGAATAAGCATCTTCAGGACTCTCACACATGGAATCACAGAAGAAACAGATGAGTCGTAATGACTCACCTCCAGTGTCACTTCCTCAATGGGTACGAGCGTCTCAATAATGTTGGCTACTATGTCCCACTGATCTGCAGTAGGACAAGAATGCCCTCCAAGTCCATATTCACCAGAATATATAGTGAGAGCTTGCTTCTGCTCCAGCCTCCTTTGTAACATGTGTAGCGTTGAGTTCCATTGCATTGGAACAGCCTGTATCAGGTTGTTTTTGGGTAGGCCAAGGTCTTCCTGAATGCACCTCAGTCGCTGCTTGGCAAGAACAGAATGGTGGAAATGGCCTGCGCACTTCTTCAGTATGCTAATAATGTCCAGCAAAGCTTACTGGTTTGACAGACCATAATTTACCACCAGTTGGAGGGTGTGTGCCATGCAACTGAGGTCTGACATTTCAGCAAGTCTCATACCTGTAACCATGTTTGCTCCACTGTCTCGCAGCACAAGCATCACTCGTCTTTGGTGATTCCCCATTCTTCTAGCATGCCTAGAAACATTTCTCTAATGTACTCCCCAGTGTGGGATTCTTGCATCACTTTTGTATTCAACACCAAATGCCTTCTTGTCCATCTGCTGTCAATGAAGTGGCATGTAAGACTCATTAGTGATTCTGTTTGTCCTGACCAGCAATCAGTCGTGAATGAGAGTGAGTTGCCAGCATTCTCTGTTTGCAGCATAGTCTTTACTTTCTCAACAACCTTTTGGTGAATCTTTTGCAGCATTTCAGTTCGATAAAATTTGTCACTCTTCAGTGTGTACCTTGGCTCAAGCATGGACAGCAACCGCTTAAATCCAGACACTATTGTAAATGGCTGGTTATCAGTGACCATCATCCCTGTGATTACTCTGTCCAGCATTCAGGATCTTCCATCAGATTTTTGCCACCTGATTTTTTTCTGAAACATATCTGTTATTGTTGGGATAGTGATGTTTCACCTTGTGATTCATTTTGTTTTTTTCTGTCCTGCATTATACAATTCAACATGATGAACTCTTAGATGGGCCCAAAGAATAGACGTATTTTTGGTTTTTGCAGTTATTGATCCCATGCTTACATTGTTTTTGCAAGTGTTGCACAGTGCTGCTGATTTTCCTGGAGATGGGGAAGAGAAATAGTCCCAGACCACGCTTTTAATTTTTCTATCTCTATCCATCTCAATTGAAACAAGAAAGACACTAATATAGGCTTAAACAAAATATCTGGTGTGGTGGTTGGCTGGCTGGCACCCTGTGGTGGGTGGCTGGCTGGCTGGCACCCTGTGGTGGGTGGCTGGCTGGCTGGCAGGCACTCTGTGGTAGGTGGCTGGCTGGCACCCTTTGGTGGGTGGCTGACTGGCTGGCACCCTGTGGTGGGTGGCTAGCACCCTGTGGTGGGTGAGTGTGTGGCTGGCACCCTGTGGTGGGTGGCTGGCTGGCACCCTGTGGTAGTTGGCTGGCTGGCACCCTGTGGTGGGTGTCTGTCTGGCACCCTTTGATGGCTGGCTGGCTGGCACCCTTTCGTGGCTGACTGGCTGGCACCAGGTGGCTGGCTGGCACCCTTTGGTGGCTGGCTGTGGCACCCTGTGGTGGCTGGCTGGCACCCTTTGATGGCTGTCTAGCTGGCACCCTGTGGTGAGTGTCTGGCTGGCTGGGATCCTGTGATGGGTGGCTGGCTGGCACTCTGTGGTGGGTGGCTGGCTGGCACCCTTTGATGTCTGGCTGGCTGGCACCCTTTTGTGGCTGTCTGGCCCCGGGTGGCTGGCGGGCCACCTTTGGTGGCTGGCTGTGGCACCCTGTGGTGACTGGCTGGCACCCTTTGTAGGCTGGCTGGCTGGAACCCTGTGTGGTGGGTAGCTGGCACATAGAGGCCCAGGGCCTGTGGCTGGCTAGCTGATACAGTCAGGACTCAGGCAGGGCCTGTGGCTGGCTGGTACACAGTAAGTGTGTGGGACTGGGTGGCTGCCGGGTGGCACCAGGCAGCTGTGGGTGGTGGATGGCCGTGGCGGCTGTGTTACAAAACGTGTGTCAGACTGTGACAGGTCACTGTAATTTTGAAGAACTACTAGATCACTAACTGTAGATCACTCACTGTCCCCCAACCGACCGAATGTGCAGCATGCAGACACCAGTGTGGCCTTGGCGGGTAAAACACTCTGTAACGAGGCTGAGGGAGGTGGCCTAAGAGCTGCCCATTGCGCAGAGGCGCGTGGCGCAACATACACAATGATGTCACGAAATTATCGGCAAAATCGGTAATCCAACGGCCGATTGTGATATATATCGGGGAAAGTGCATATCGGCCCCCGATATATCGGTGTTGCCGATAATCGGTCGATCCCTAGTAATACGCAGAGCAGAAACCAACTGGATCAACCAACAATAGCGTCCGCTGTCACAACCACTGGTGGAGTGTACAACAGGTGCTTTAAACAATGACAGCACAATGCTGGCCAAACATCATCATTTCTAGGTAAGATATGTCTCAGATGAGTTATGCTTAGCCCTAAAGGAACAGCCAGGATCCTTGTAATGAAGCTGTGGATGGTATGTCCCTTATGGCATATTAATACTAAGCTGTGTTAAGATACGTGTGAACTCCGCTCTAGGTCAGTCTCCCATTACGGATTCTAATGAGCAAAAAAAAAAAATCTGGTTGGCCGCACGTCCAGTTAAATCACCTTTATTTTAGCAAGTAAAAAAAAAAAACATGTCCAAAAACACAGATGGAGGGCAACAACATCACCAGCGAACGCGTTTCATGCTCCCTTAGTCATAGCTCACATACAAATGTCCACTACAGATATATATATATATATATATATATATATATATATATATATATATATATATATATATATATAGCCAACAATTACGTGATTGGAACAATCTGTGTGAAACAATTGGTTTGCAGCTGCAAATAATTGGCAGATGACGGACCCTGTTTAGGGATACAAATGCAGAAACTAAAATATTCAACAGATATAAAACATCATAAGAATCATATAAAGAACAGACTGATTACAAAATAAAAATGGAACCCAATTTTTAGAAAGAATTAGGAAAAATTTGAAAAAATGTATATCAGGGTCACCAGTAGCTGTAGAGGACATTTGTATGTGAGCTATGACTAAGCACTAAGGGAGCATTAAACGCATTAGCTGGAGATGCTGTTCCCCTCTGTTTGTGTTTTTGAACATGCTTTTATGGACTTGCTGAAATAAAGGTGATTTTACTGGATGTGAGGCCGACCAGAATTCTTTTTTGCTTATAAACTGTGTTAAGGCTGGTTACCTTTTTTGGGGTTATTTCAGGTGCCCCCATCTCCATGCCCATTGCATCAAAAGGCTGGAATGATTTTAACCCATATATGCCTGAAAAATATTTATTGCTTTTATTGTTTATATCTTGAAGTTCAATCTCTGCCCTGGAGGAAGAATTACTTGAAACACATTGAAAAAGGCCAAAATCCTGTCTTCTTTTTTATCTGTTAAATACCACATTTACAATAAAGTGCATATATAATCTGCAATAATTTGTGTCCTCTCATGGATATTCCAATACTGAGATTTTGAAATATCGTATCTATAAGAAGGAATATCTTTCCCTTCTGATCAGTGATTGTTTTCTTTTAAACAATTTTACTCTTTGTAGAACTAAAAGTCAATGTTTTTTTCATATATTTGTGTATTTTTGTTTTGGTGCTTTTAAAGTCAGATTTTCCTATTTGTACTCCATATTATATATTGGGATGTTGGCACCTGATTTGGACTCAGGTCACACCTTATATTCTGTGTAGAGTGTTATGCTAAAGTAATGAACTGTAAGTTAGTTAGTTGTCATTACCTTTGAACAGCACCCCAATGCACCACTACAACACACCACAATGGACCTGCCTTAAAGTTCTTCTTTTGAAAAAAAATTATTTATGCATAAATTTTGCTGGTGCAATGCTAGGCTCCTGCAGACTCTCAGGATAGCTATCTACCCATACCTGTGATATAGTCAGACAGATACCTGAGAGCAGGAAGATCAGCACCCCCACAGTTTATTGAGAACTACAAGCCGCCAGCCGCAATGGTGCAATACTTGTACTCTATTCACAGGAAACTGAATGAATGACATAGCCCCCACAGTCGTTCTGTTTTTAAATTGTGACAGTGGGTTCTCCGCGCCTGCCGTCACAGGGATAGGGAGTCAGGGGGAGAGGGGTGCATGCTAAACATGTTACATGTTACACCTGAAATATACATCAACATGTAACATGTTCAGAAAGGTGGACTTATCGTTTAAAGTGGTTCTAAAGGCAGAAGGGTTTTTTCTACCTTAATGCATT
Source organism: Pelophylax lessonae (assembly GCF_965119305.1). Lineage (NCBI taxonomy): Eukaryota > Metazoa > Chordata > Amphibia > Anura > Ranidae > Pelophylax > Pelophylax lessonae. Next base: position 145,441,096 of record NC_138769.1, on the reverse strand, counting down.
CTCTGCACAAGAGCAGAGTCTCTCTGGGCTCTCTGCCTTCTCAATCTAGGCAGGCAGTGACAGCAAAGAAGGTCTGGCTGTGTGGAGGTGCTCATTCATCCATTCTGGTGGGTTTTTGTTCCATCTACATGCGCTTTTAGACCTCTTAGCGCAGTTGTCTGCAAACTGTGGCCTGGGGGCCGGATGTGGCTCTTTGTTTGCTTTTGAAAAAGAATCCCCTAGGGTGTGGGATTTTTAAGGCAATAACCAATCCTTGAGTAATTGTCGTAAAACATATAGGTAATTTTATTAATGTAGTGCAAAATATGAAAAAATGTAAATCAAAAGAAGAAAAAACATTAAAATGCATGTGGCTAAGAATTACATCACTTTGAACATGGAGTGGCTGAGAATTCCAAATGATGAACTGACGCGTTTCAGACTTTGGCCTCTTTTTTTTTTTGGCCTTATATCTCGGACACTAGTGCCAATCCATGAGATGTATGTAGCCACAATTTTAAAAGCAAGACAAAAATTGTTATGCATCCAAAAGGACTGCTATAATCTTGACAAGGCCAGATAATATGGCTCAATCAAAAGAAAAAAAGTGAAATGAGTTGCCACAACTAAATGAAGAGAGAGCTGTAAAGGTGACAAGCCGTCATTTCATGGCAGAGATCACCGCCCTCCACCAATGGTTCCCACGAGGATCCCTGTGATCGGTCCCAAGTGGGGCATCACATGACATGTGCAGGTATATCACAATCTTAATGGTATATAATACTTGAAGCATAGCTGAGGTAACTGATTAATGATCCCCTGGATATATGATGGAATGAGTTCCTATGGCGGTGTTTGCTTTTATCCGGCCCTTGGGGCCGTATTTTATTCCCTGACACCACTGAAGGGGCACAACTCCTTCCAATGACACCAGCAATGGCGCAAATTTCCTGATACTGATTTCAACTTGTAAGCAACAAGCGTCAGAAATAGGCTTAATCCTTAAGTGGTTAAAGTCTATATGCAAAGATATGTGAAGGCAAGTTATTCGTAGGAGTACTGAATGAGCTGAGACCTCCCAAGCGCTAACATGAATAAAAATGATTAGTTCAATACTCACAAGTACTAGAGAACTCATTGCATTCTGTTGTATTAAATGTGGACCATAATGCTAATCAGGGCTTTTTTTCTCAGAAAAGAGGTGTAGGAACTTAACCACTTAAGCCCCGGAGGATTTGGCTGCTAAACGACCAGGGGGTATTTTGCGATTCGGCACTGCGTGACTTTAACGGACAATTGCGCGGTCGTGCGACGCTGTACCTAAACGAATTTGGCGTCCTTTTTTTCCCACAAACAGAGCTTTCTTTTGGTGGTATTTGATCACCTGTGCGATTTTTTGATCATGCGCTATAAACAAAAAAAGAGCGTCAATTTTGCAAAAATAGCAATATTTTTCACATTTTTTTATATGAAATTCCCCCCAAAAAAATGTAAAAATCAAAAATTTTTAACATTTTCGGCCAATTTGTTTTATGCTACCTATGTTTGATAAAAAAAATCGCAAAAAGCGTATTTTGATTGGTTTGCGCAAAAGTTTTTCGCGTTTACTAACAAAGGGAAAGATTTTTGTCATTTTTGTTGTTTTTTTTTTTTAACGAGTAATGGCGGCGATCTGCGATTTTTTTTTGCGGTACTGCGACATTGGGGCGGACAGATCGGACCCTTGACTGACATTTTTGACACTTTTGGGGTTACCAGTGACATTTCTACAGTAATCAGTGCTATATATATGCACTGTTACTGTAAAAATACACTGGTAGTGAAGGGGTTAACTTTATTTGGGAGGGAGGGGCTGTGTGTGTCCCTAGGGGCGTGCTTTCTACTGTGATTGGCTGTGGCTTGAGCTGTAAGGACACTGATCAACGGATCTACATAGTAGATCCGTGTGATCAGTGTCTTTACACCGAGGAGAATGACAGGCAGCTTGTTTACACAAGCTGCCTGACTTTCTCCCTCTCCCCCGCCGATCGAGTCCACCGGTCACACGCGCGGGGGGGTCCGTGACCACGCGGGAGCGGGAGCGCGCCTCCGGGGGCGCGCGCTCGCTCCCTAGACCCTCACAAGCAAGCGACGTAGACCTACGTCAGTTTGCCTGTGAGGGGCTGACAGCCGACGTAGATAGTCGTGCGGCGGTCGGCAAGTGGTTAACCATGACCCCAACCCCCCCCCCACACACACACCCTGCATACCACATCCAATAGTGGGTGTGGTCAAATTTCACTAACAGTGACAGGATCTTAAAGGGGTCCTAAATACCAGGAGTGCATTGGGTACCAAGCGCAGAGTTTGGGGGTGGTTTACACACGGAGTGCAGAGTTCAGCCATCTTCTACAGCTGCTTACACCTGTATCCCCCATCCACATCTCACTTTCTGATTTGCGCAAAAGTTATTGCGTCTTCAAACTAGGGGAAAGATTTATGTCATTTTTATTTTTTATTTTTTCTTTATTAGTAATGGCAGCGATCTTTTTAGCGGGACTGCGACATTGAGGCAGACAGATCGGATCCTCTAAGCGGGGAGCGATCGCGGATGCCCAGCGGCAATCGTGGCCACCAGCCCCGTGGATCGGCATCCCCGCTGCCTAGTGGTGGGGCGCGCGCCTCCAGCGGCGTACGCTCGCCCCCATGAGCACTTCAGTGAACCGCCGTACAGGTATGGCGGTTCGCACAGCCTGAGCTATCCTGCCTCAGTATATCTGCGGCGGGTGGTCAGCAAGTGGTTAAAGGACCTATTTTTTTTTTATTTTAAAAAAATTAAATTTTTTTTTTTTTTATTGCTTTTTAGTGCAGATGTGAGATCTGAGGTCTTTTCGACCCCATATCTCACATCAAAGAGGACCTGTCCCGCTTATTTCTATTACAAGGGATGTTTACATTCCTTATATAAGAAATAAAAGTGATCAAAACATTTTTTTAAAGGGGCAGTGTAAAAATAAAAAAAAAATAAAAAAATTTAAAGCACGCTGTCTCTCCAAGCTCACGTGCAGAAACAAATGCATACGCAAGTCGCGCCCACATATGTAAACGGTGTTCAAACCACACATGTCAAATATTGCCGCGATCATTAGAGCGATATCAATAATTCTAGCACTAGACCTTTTTTGTAACTCTAAACTGGTAATCTGTAGAAATTTGTAAAGCATCGCCTATGGAGATTTGTAAGTACCAATGTTTTTCGCCATTCCACGAGCATGCTCAAATTTGAATCATGGTATGTTAGGTTTAAATTACTCGGTGTAACATTATCTTTCACATTATAGAAAAAAATTGGGCTAACTTTACTGTTTTTTTTTTTTTAATTTAAAAAAGTGTAGCTTTTCCAAATTAATTGAGTTTGTAAGACCACTGCGTAAATACGATGTGACATAAAGTATTGCAACGATGTCCATTTTATTCTCTAGGGTCTCTGCTAAAAATATATATACAGCTGCAAGAAAAAGTATGAGAACCCTTTGGAATGATATGGATTTCTGCACAAATTGGTCATAAAATGTGATCTGATCATCATCATCTAAGTCACAACAATAGACAATCACAGTCTGCTGAAACGAATAACACACAAAGAATGAAATGTTGCCATGTTTTTATTGAACACACCATATAAACATTCACAGTACAGGTGGAAAAAGTATGTGAACCCTTGGATTTAATAACTGGTTGAACCTCCTTTGGCAGCAATAACTTCAACCAAACATTTCCTGTAGTTGCAGATCAGACGTGCACAATGGTCAGGAGTAATTCTTGACCATTCCTCTTTACAGAACTGTTTCAGTTCAGCAATATTCTTGGGATGTCTGGTGTGAATAGCTTTCTTGAGGTCATGCCACAGCATCTCAATCGGGTTGAGGTCAGGACTCTGACTGGGCCACTTCAGAAGGCGTATTTTCTTCTGTTTTAGCCATTCTGTTGTTGATTTACTTCTATGCTTTGGGTAATTGTCCAGTTGCAACACCCATCTTCTGTTGAGCTTCAGCTGGTAGACAGATGGCCTTAAGTTCTCCTGCAAAATGTCTTGATAAACTTGGGAATTCATTTTTCCTTCGATGATAGCAATCCATCTAGGCCCTGATGCAGCAAAGCAGCCCCAAACCATGATGCCCCCACCACCATACTTCACAGTTGGGATGAGGTTCTGATGTTGGTGTGCTGTGCCTCTTTTTCGCCACACATAGTGTTGTGTGTTTCTTCCAAACAACTGAACTTTGGTTTCATCTGTCCACAGAATATTTTGCCAGTACTGCTGTGGAACATCCAGGTGCTCTTGTGCAAAATGTAAACGTGCAGCAATGTTTTGTTTGGACAGCAGTGGCTTCCTCTGTGGTATCCTCCCATGAAATCCATTCTTGTTTCGTGTTTTACGTCTTGTAGATTCGCTAACAGGGATGTTAGCATTTGCCAGTGACTTTTGTAAGTCTTTAGCTGACACTCTAGGATTCTTCTTCACCTCATTGAGCAGTCTGCGCTGTGCTCTTGCAGTTATCTTTACAGGACGGCCAGTCCTAGGGAGAGTAGCAGCAGTGCTGAACTTTCTCCATTTATAGACAATTTGTCTTACCGTGGACTGATGAACAGCAAGGCTTTTGGAGATACTTTTATAACCCTTTCCAGCTTCATGCAAGTCAACAATTCTTAATCGTAGGTCTTCTGAGAGCTCTTTTGTGCGAGGCATCATTCACATCAGGCAATGCTTCTTGTGAAAAGCAAACCCAGAACTGATGTGTGTTTTTTATAGGGCAGGGCAGCTGTAACCAACACCTCCAATCTCATTTCATTGATTGGACTCCAGTTGGTTGACATCTCACTCCAATCAGCTCTTGGAGATGTCATTAGTCAAGGGGTTCACATACTTTTTCCACCTGCACTGTGAATGTTTACATGGTGTGTTCAATACAAACATGGCAACATTCATACTTTGTGTGTTATTTGTTTAAGCAGACTGTGATTGTCTATTGTTGTGACTTAGATGATGATCAGATCACATTTTTTGACCAATTTGTGCAGAAATCCATATCATTCCAAAGGGTTCACATACTTTTTCTTGCATCTGTGTATATATATATATATATATATACTGTGTGTATGTATGTATATATATATAGATATATATATATACACACAATGTTTGGGAGTTCTATGTAATTTTCTAGCAAAAAATACTGATTTTAACTTGTAAACAACAAGTGTCAGAAATCGGCTTGGTTGCATGGTTACCCACTTACTACCCGCCCGCCGTCAAATGACGGCGGAGTGGTGTAGCTATTATCCGGAGACGCCGTAATATGACGGCGCACCAGAACAGCCTCTCTCGCGCACCCCCAGGGGTGAGCGGAGCGGCGATCGTGATCGCGCCATGTTGCTAGGACACACTGTCAGTGTGTGAGGCGAGGAGAGCCGATCAGCGGCTCCTCCTCATAGGGGACACAGAGAAATGTAATCAGGGCACTGATCACCAGTGCCTTGATTACACAAGAGGGAAATAAAATGCCATAACTGCTCACCATCAGTGCCCACAGTGCCCGCCATCAGTGCCCCCCATCAGTGCCCACAATCAGTGCCCATAGTGCTGCCAGTCAGTGCCCATCAGTGCCTGCTCATCTAGGCACTGATGGGCACTGACTGGCAGCACTATGGGCACTGAGTGTGGGCACTGATGGTGCTGCCCATCAATGCTTATCAGTGCCACCTGTCAGTGTCCATCAGTGCCACCCATCAGTGTCCATCAGTGCCACCTCTCAGTGCCCATCAGTGCCGCCCGTCAGTGCCGCCTCTCAGTGCCCAGCAGTGCCACCTCTCAGTGCCCAGCAGTACCACCTCTCAGTGCCCAGCAGTGCCACCTCTCAGTGCCCAGCAGTGCCATATATCAGTGCTCATCAGTGACCCCTATCAGTGCCACCTATCAGCGCTCATCAGTGTGGCATATTAGTACCTCCTCATCAGTGCCACCTCATCAGTGCCCATAAGTGCCACCTCATCAGTGCCCATCAGTGCAGCCTATCATTGCCCATCAGTGCCGCCTCATCAGCGCACATCAGTGAAGGAGAAAAATGTATTTATTTTCAAAATTTACTCACAGAAAATAAGAAAAACTTTTTTTTTTTCAAAATTTTCTGTCATTTTTCTTTTTTTTTTTTGTAAGAAATAAAAAACTCAGAGGTGATTAAATACCACCAAAAGAAAGCTCTATTTGTGTGAAAAAAATGATAAAAATTTCATATGCGTACAGTGTAGCATGACTGCGCAATTGTCATTCAAAGTGTGAGAGCGCTGAAAGCTGAAAATTGGCCTGGGCAGGAAGGGGGTGAAAGTGCACTGTAGGCAAGTGGTTAATTTTCTTTCTGGCAGGATCCTATATAAGGTTTGGGTGGAGCTTAGGCAGAGGTTAGTAGGATGATGGGAATGGAGCTGCCTGGTCATGGAGATGTCCTGGGAGACTAAGCAATTTCTTCAGGAGATGGGCACCTCTACAGACAGTCCCCAGGTTACAAACAAGATAAGTTCTGTAGGTTTGTTTTTAAGTTGAGTTTGTATGTAAGTTTTAAGCATAACTCCAGCCCAAACAATATTTTAAATTTTTTTTTGGATAGCATAGGGAACTGTTAACACCCCTATCACATTTTTTTGCTGTCTGTGGCCCTGTTCAGAAGATTTCACTTCACTTTCTGTCCCTGTGACAATTGGATTTAGAAAATTTTGGGTTGTCATGGAAACAAGGCTTGGTGATAAAGCTTCTTTGAAGACACCTTTTTCCTTTTTTTTATGATAACTCTTACAGGAGTGAATTTCCCTTCCCTGGGGTAGATTCCCTCTCACTTCCTGATGTCTCCCTCTGTTTGTAGGTAACGCCACCCCCGTAGGGGCCGCTGGAAGAGAATTGTTTCCAAAAGTTGCCCCGACCTTGCAAGCCTCCTGACTCCTCTGACACCCTGGGTTCTGACATTATTCAAATAAAGTTCATGAATGCACAAGACACCAAAGAAATATCAGAAACTGCACATGGATACTTTACTGGATATTATTGCGTCAACAATGCAAAGAAATGTAGAATATGTTTTTTTTTTCCCCCCAAAGTGCAACTTTTAGCATAAACAAACTACAGAGATATACAAATAAATTACAGTAATGATGAACCTGGTGATATAAAGCAACAGATCTAAAGCAGACCTATGTCCCTAGGTACCAGAGGGGTAAGAAAAGACTTTTATCAATCAGCTTTCTCTAAGCACTGATGCGGCGGGCATAAAGAAATAACCTTTAAGGTGAACAGATGTTGTGGGCTGATTCCTTTGTGCAGGTGGGAGAGAAGAGTCCTTGAAGTGAAAGTATACAGAATCTTCAGCTAGCTATGGAGGGGCCTAAAGATGTTGCTGTGCAATGGAAACCCCGCAATGGAGAATAGCATAAGCAAAGTGTTTCCCAGTATTTAATGTGTAAAGGGTAGGGTAAAGGTGTCTGCAGGCAGTGTCTTTGTGTGTAATACACCAATCACTGAGCATACCGAGGCTCGGGGAGATAGGATATCCCGTAACAGACTCTTGAAGAATCTGAAACCAGTTGAGGATAAGTCACAATAGGAGTTTGGCGCTCTACAATTTCAAATGCCTCTAGATAACCTAGACTGAGTATATGGGGCATAAAAGGAATCTGTTGTCAATGCAGATAAGGGTACACCTGAAGTTAGGCAGTCATCCTCAAAGAGTGCTCAAGCTCTGTAACACATGTTAAAAGAAGTAAGGGGGGGGAGGCGCCATTAAGTTCAGTATTAAAATATTTCAGTTTATTCCAAAAGATTAAAGACACTTACAAGAGTGTAACATCAAAAGGGCTCATCTTTGGGCATGTGATCCAGATGTCCACTGGGGTCCTGAGGACTTTCTCACCCCAAATGTCACTGGAGATGGGCAGCTGGTTGTCCTGTGCTGTGCTTCCACGTTAACCAGCATGAAACGTGGAGGCGGAAGTGACGTCACTGATGCGGAGGAGTCCAGGACACTGAAGACACAGACCAATTCCGTGGAGACAGGCTACGCGCTCGGAGCTGATGGCTCCTTCTAAAGGCCTACTGCTCCCTAGAGGAGAGCTGCTTAAATGCAAGCTGGACGGGCTGCATCACTGTTGCTGCTGCCGTGGGACTACAACGACCAGCACAGTACAATTAAAATATCTCATAGCAGTACAGAAAATAGAAAATCAGTGGCACTGAATAAAATAAATACAATAGGCTTGGATGATGGAATATGGTGTGCATAGGGTATGATAAAATCACATATATCATTTAGAAAACCTGTATCATTGTGAAAAAAAACAATCTAAGAAATGGTACATAAAATCATTTAAAAAGAAAGGAAAGGAGGAAACTGGTATCAAAGAGATACTATAACTGTGGTTACTTACTATATAGATGAAACCAATCACCACCAACAACCAGAAGAGGAACATATGATGTCCAAAAATATATGAAAACAACCGTAAGGATCCACTGTAGAGAAAATAAATAAAGATATATGATTCTTAATAGAGACTAAAAAATGTATACGATTACATCAAACAACTGGATAACGATGCAATATTATAGGAAAGAGGGGGGGGGGGAGAGGAGGAACCAAGGGGAGGAAGAAAGAGAGCAATGTACGTGGGGTATAGGGAACTACAGCAAGGAGTGCACCTCGATTTCTTCATTGAGTCCTCCTGGCGAGAGAGTATTTAAAGAATAGATCCAAAATTTCTCCTGTTGACATAGACATTTAAAACGTTCTGCATCAGGAAGGCTACCGGTAATGGATTCAATGACCCAGACCTGTAGACCTTCTGTGGATTTTTGATATTTTTCTAAAAAATGTCTCGGCACACTGTGTTTGTCTTTCCTTTTTTCTATAAACCGTCTGTTCCCCAAACAGCTTGCGTAAGATATGGATGGTTCTGCCTACGTAAAACAGGGGCATGTCAGGCAGTACACCACGTACTCACTGGAGCAGTTGTGGAAATCTTTGATGGTATACAGCACGTTCTACCATTGACCGTGAAGGTTTTCTGACCATGCTGGACAAAATGGCAAGTGGAACACGTTTTTTTGTGGCATTGAAACAGGCCAACTAGTGGGATCAACAGAATGAGGTGAGGAGTGGGGGCAGCTCTTTTTAATTTTACTGGGGGCTACCTTGCTTTTAACGTTTCTCGCTCTGTGATAAGATACCTTGGGTTTGGTGGTAAGGGAATTACCTAGAAAAGGATCTTTCAGAAGGACCAACCAATGCTTGGGTAAAATACTCTCCATATGTTTGTACCTATTGTGAAACTGAGTGGTGAATCTTATCGGCTTAGAGTCACCGGATGATTTGGGCCTGGGGGAGGGTTTCATGGCTTGATGCTTGAAAGCTTCCTGTACAAGGATAGGAGGATACCCTTTTTCCAAGAACTTGGCTGTGAAGAGTTCTCGCTGACTGACTCATGGGAATGAGAATATGGGGGGAATATGGTAATTAAAAAATTATAAAAAAATGATAAAAACGGGTACGTCAGGCAGTGGGCTTGTACAAGGATAATAAAGTAGAGACATAATAATATGACAGTAACTATTATACATTGGTAAAATGTAGCCCATTGCCTAAAGGGGGTAATAAATAGGGGGAAAAAAGTAAAAAAGGGGAAAACATGGGACTTTAAATGAAGTGTGTGAACAAGCGGTTGGTAATAAAAAAAAATAGAATCACTGGTAGAAAAAAAAACACAGGTTTAATAATACATGTAAATTTGTATAACATTGCATTAATTGCATAGTACGTACATATAATGCTCAAAACCATAATACAGTACAGGGCATGATAATAAAGGCACATAATAAGATAGTAAACAATGTACCTAAAATCAAAAGTAACTATGTAAGCAGCTGTAAAGTCCATATAAATGGTATAGTAGATGCATCGATAATATGCTCGACGCGTTTCGTGGGCAACTCCACTTTATCAAGAGCAAGTGCATCATGGGTATATAGCAGTGTTTCTCAACTCCGGTCCTCAGGGCACACTAACAGGCCAGGTTTGCAAGAAAACTGAATACATCACAGGTGATCTCATTTGCTGCTCAGTGATTGCAGTATTCTAGTCTGCATCTCCCCAAGGTAATACTTAAAATCTGGCCTGTTAGTGTGCCCCGAGGACCGGAGTTGAGAAACAGTGGTATATAGAATGGTAGGTCAGTACAAAATATAAAATATAAAAACATCCTGAGGCAGAGGTCCAGAAGGCAGAAACATCCCCGCCGGGAGCTGAGGGAGCCCCCCCAGCATCCAACATAGGGCACATCAAGTGGACATTCCAGAAAGGAGAGAAATATAGCCAAGATGGTAAATAGGGGGGCGATATAAAGTAGTCATCACCAAAGATATCTGTGTGAGTGAATAAAAATTGTATATGAATAATCAATAATAATGGCATAAAAATAGATTGTCTAAGAAGAAATAAAAAGTGATAAAAGGTCAAGGGTTTAAGAAAATATGTACCAACAAAGTGATGGTAGTGAATGAAGTCAAGGAAGTAGGTGGTAAAGAGAAAACATACCAGGGAGTAAGAAAAGTCTAAGGTGAACAGGGGAGCCAGCAAATAGGGCTACCGAAAAAGTGCCACAAGCCACAAACCAAAAGGTGAAGGTGAAATAAGAAGGGATGGTGAAAGAAAGAAGCATGTCAACGTATGTACCTGAGTTGGTCATGGTGAAACTCCCAGCGTCACGTCCACGCTCGACATGGGAAGGCGATCGCCGTCTCTCGGATGAGGATACATCCAGGACACCGGCGAACAAACCTCCCCATAAAAGGGCGCGAGAATGGAATCACGTGCCACGCGCAGTGGCGCCAAAATGATGTCACGTGTGCCGCAGTGGTGGCGTGACGCCGATGCGCGTGAGGAACCGCCCAGGTCACCCGCATCCAACCAGGGATGAGGGGGAGGAGGGAGGCCCCCAGGGCGCATCGCAGCTCCCGGCATAAAGGACAGCCCACTGATTAAACCATCTGTCAGAGAAGACCATGTCACTGTACACTATATATATGTAAACAGGCAATGAAGCCAAAAAAAGGGGTAAAATGCAGGCAAAAATCGCCTAGCATTCAAGCCAAACCACAGTCACACACTTCCATCCCTAATCATTGAGAAAAAAAAAATTGAACAAAAGTTCAGAAGGTGGGACTTTAAATGAGGCTCGGCCCAATGGGGCTAGATGCCTCCATCCTTATTCATGAGAATATGGGGGGAATTTGGTAATTAAAAAATGATAAAAAAATGATAAAAACAGGTACGTCAGGCAGTAGGCTTGTACAAGGATAATAAAGTAGAGACATAATAATATGACAGTAACTATTATACATTGGTAAAATGTAGCCCATTGCCTAAAGGGGGTAATAAATAGGGGGAAAAAAAGTAAAAAAGGGGGGAACATGGGACTTTAAATGAAGTGTGTGAATAAGCGGTTGGTAATAAAAAAAAATAGAATCCCTGGTAGAAAAAAACACAGGTTTAATAATACATGTAAATTTGTATAACATTGCATTAATTGCATAGTACGTACATATAATGCTCAAAACCATAATACAGTACAGGGCATGATAATAAAGGCACATAATAAGATAGTAAACAATGTACCTAAAATAAAAAAAGTAACTATGTAAGCAGCTGTAAAGTCCATATAAATGGTATAGTAGATGCATCGATAATATGCTCGACGCGTTTCGTGGGCAACTCCACTTTATCAAGAGCAAGTGCATCATGGGTATATAGAATGGTAGGTCAGTACAAAATATAAAATATAAAAACATCCTGAGGCAGAGGTCCAGAAGGCAGAAACATCCCCGCCGGGAGCTGAGGGAGCCCCCCCAGCATCCAACATAGGGCACATCAAGTGGACATTCCAGAAAGGAGAGAAATATAGCCAAGATGGTAAATAGGGGGGCGATATAAAGTAGTCATCACCAGAGATATCTGTGTGAGTGAATAAAAATTGTATATGAATAATCAATAATAATGGCATAAAAATAGATTGTCTAAGAAGAAATAAAAAGTGATAAAAGGTCAAGGGTTTAAGAAAATATGTACCAACAAAGTGATGGTAGTGAATGAAGTCAAGGAAGTAGGTGGTAAAGAGAAAACATACCAGGGAGTAAGAAAAGTCTAAGGTGAACAGGGGAGCCAGCAAATAGGGCTACCGAAAAAGTGCCACAAGCCACAAACCAAAAGGTGGAGGTGAAATAAGAAGGAATGGTGAAAGAAAGAAGCATGTCAACGTATGTACCTGAGTTGGTCATGGGGAAACTCCCAGCGTCACGTCCACGCTCGACATGGGAAGGCGATCGCCGTCTCTCAGATGAGGATACATCCAGGACAGCGGCGAACAAACCTCCCCATAAAAGGGCGCGAGAATGGAATCACGTGCCGCACGCAGTGGCGCCAAAATGACGTCACGCGTGCCGCAGTGGTGGCGTGACGCCGATGCGCCGTGAGGAACCGCCCAGGTCACCCGCATCCAACCTGGGATGAGGGGGAGGAGGGAGGCCCTCAGAGCGCATCGCAGCTGCTGGCATAAAGGACAGCCCACTGATTAAACCATCTGTCAGAGAAGACCATGCAGTCGGTTTGGTGAAATTAGTGGCGTGAATCTCTGAACCGTTGCGGAAAAGTTCCAGGTCCAAGAAGGCTAGTCTGTCGGGATCTATGATATGGGTGAAGGAAAGTCCTAACGTGTTCTGATTGCAATGCTGGACAAAGGATACCATGTCCTCCCTTGTGCCATCCCATATAATTATAATGTCATTGATGTATCGACCATAATATAGTATATGTGCAGCAAAGGGGTTGTTATGGATAATGTGTTGGAGCTCCCAGTACCCCATGGTCAAATTAGCATAGCTGGGGGCAAAATTGGCCCCCATAGCCGTGCCTTGGCATTTTAGCTAATAGACTCCATCAAACTCAAAATAATTGTGTTGGAGGCAAAAACATGTGGCCTCGAGGGTTAAAATGAGCTTGCCTGGGATTGATCAGTGGATTGGCTGAAATAAAATGCTCTAAAGCCATCAGGCCCACGTCAAGGGGAATGGAGATATACAGGGATGCCATGTCTGGGGAAACCCACAAATAAGTGGGCTCCCATGTTTAAAATGTGAGCATCTCTTTGAGGTATGTGCTGTCCCTGATGTAAGATGATAAAGCCTGGGCCAGTGGCTGGAGAAAGCGATCAACATATTTGGAAAAGCCACACTCTCCATGGAGGCCACAATGGGACAGCCTGGTGGATTGCATAGGTCCTTTGCATATTTTGGGTAAATGATAATTCTGCCTTGGAAATTATGCCATCTGTGAAAGCTCTGTGAGCTAGAACAGAAGCTTCTTGAGTGTATGTGGGTAATGGATCCTGAGTGAGCTTGGTGTAAGTATTATTGTCCGAGAGTAATCTTAAAGCTTCCTGAATGTAGTCGGAGTTGTCCTGAACCACAATACTACCCCCCTTGTCTGCAGCTTTGATAATAATGTTGGCATTTTGGGCTAATTGGTCAAGGGCCTGTTGTTCTAGCTTGATGTAGCACCCTCCTAGGTAGGTGCTAGTGAGAGAGTATAGTTTTGAGCTCTGTCTGCTTATCAGAGGGTCTGCAGGTAAATCTATATTGTTCTCTGCCTACCAGAGAGCAGGATCTATTAGTGAGGTCTGCTCATTGTGCTCAGTATGCGATTCATTCAGTCTAGAGAGTGTTTCATGCTGGTCCAATAGGGAGGCATGTTGGACAGTGGGAGAAAACCTGACGAATGGGTGCAAAGGATTTTGATACAGTCCTGATGATTGGCAGAGGGCAGGTTGCCTCTGTGCATGCTGAGATACTGTAAAAAAGCCAGGAGCACATGTGCTCTGGGTCTTTCGTTGGAGAACGGAGTCCCGGAGGGAGGTGGCGGCTGCCTCCTCTTCTGTAGAGGTGCCATGCAGTCACAGGAGGTCATCCTGAGGACCAGAGGAGCAGTTGAGAGGAGCTGAACTCAGAGGTCCAGGGAAGCTGACTGAGACACTGGAGACCCTGTTGCTGCAGTATCGTAAGTACAGGAACTCGTGTCAAGGGGCCTGACCTGAGGGGGCCCACTCCTGCTCAAAGGATAGTCAGTGGACGGGTGTTAGCAGAGAGAGGATGCTACGGAGAGTATCCTGAGGATAAGATAAGACATTGTTCACCAAGTCCTCTTGAGAGAAAGCAAGAGACTTAACCCCATTTATCTAAAGTGGCAGGATGAATTCCATACCTTCAAGTGAAGTAGTAAAGATAGAAGTCCTCAGATATTGTGAATAGTTAAATTGGAGTATCCCATTTTTCCCTTCTCCTATCCCCATTACCAAATAAACAACAAAAATACACAATACCCCTGGACTATTTATTGAAGTGAAGAGCCAAGAGGAATGTAAGAATTGTATTTGCTTATAGCCATGTGTTGGTAACCAGGGGAGCCTGCAGAGTTAATATTTAGCAGTCCCTACGGGGCAGTGCTACATTGTTAAGATTAAGGGTAGAACATATACCATCAAAGAGTTCCACAACTGCTCCAGTGAGTATGTGGTGTACTGCCTGACATGCCCCTGTGGCCTGTTTTACGTAGGCAGAACCATCCGTACCTTACACAAGCATTTTGGGGAACACAGACAGTTTATTGAAAAAGGGAAAGACAAACATAGTGTGCTGAGACATTTTTTAGAAAAACATCAAAAATCCACAGAAGGTCTAAAGGTCTGGGTCATTGAAGCCATTGCACTTCTTGCTGTAGTTCCCTATACCCCACGTACATTTCTCACTTTCTCTCTTTTTTCCTCCCCTTGGTTCCAACCCCCCCCCCCCCCCTTCTTTCCTATAATATTGCATCAAAGTCTAAGTTGTTTAATATCACCGTATATTTTTTAGTCTCTATTAAGAATCCTATATCTTTATTTATTTTCTCTACAGTGGACCCTTACGGTCGTTTACATGTATTTTTGGACATTGTATGCTCCTCTTCTGGTTGGGGGGTGGTGGTTGATTTTATCTGTAGCACCCTCCTAGGTAGGTGCTAGTGAGATAATATAGTTTTTGGCTCTGTCTGCCTATCAGAGGAGCAGCAGGCAAATCTATATTTCTTTCTGCCTACCAGAGAGCAGGATCTATGAGTTTGGTCTGCTGATGGTGCTCAGTGTGTGATTCATCTGGTCTAGGGAGTGTTTCACACTGGTCCAATAGGGAGGCATATTGGACAGTGGAGGAAATCTGACCAATGGTTACACAGGATTTGATACAGCCCCAGAGATTGGCACAGCCTGGCTGTCTCAGTGCATTGTGGGGTGTGGTATAAAAGCCAGGAGCACAAGTGCTGCAGGGTTTTTGGCTGGTGAGCAGAGTCCCGGAGGGAGGGTGGCGGCTGCCTCCTCCTCTGTAGCAGTGGCACGTGGTCATAGGCGATCGGCCCAGGGACCAGAAGGAAGGAGCTGAACCCAGAGGTCCATGAAA
This sequence comes from Pelophylax lessonae, assembly GCF_965119305.1. Lineage (NCBI taxonomy): Eukaryota > Metazoa > Chordata > Amphibia > Anura > Ranidae > Pelophylax > Pelophylax lessonae. The sequence goes on along the minus strand of NC_138769.1, from coordinate 145,425,558 downwards.
GCTAACTGAAGGGGTAGACACTAGAGACCCTCGAAAAACAGTATCATGAGTACAGATGATCATGTCCAGGGGCCTGACCTGAGGGGGGGGGACCTCCGGTATAGGATAGTCAGAGGACAGGTGTCAGTGTGTATCTTAAAGATTATTCACCCTAACGAGTCATCTACATAGAGACTTAATCCTAGATTCATCTAGTGGCAAGGTGAATCTGCAGCCTGGCTGCATCTACAGACAGGAGTCCTCATCTACTGTGAATAGTTCAAGTTGGAGTATCCCACTCTTCCTCTCTCCCATTCTTAATTTAAATAAAACTGCAAAAACAACTACATCCCCTAGACTGTTCATTGACTGAGCCAAAGAGTAAAGAGTTAACTTGTGCATGCTGCAATTGCTATCGGTAACCCAAGGTGATGCCAAGGTGAACAATCCAGCAGTTCTCATGGGGGCAGTGCTACATATGCGGGCGTTGTCCGGGATTCGCCACTGGGTTACCGCAATGGTTGCTAATGGCAACGGCCGGAAAATCGTGCAAAGTAACGCTATGTTTCCTCAAGAAATGTACTGGAGTGTCAGCGAATAAAGTAATGTCTGCTCTACAGGGACTAGGGAGAGTGGGATGATAAGTCAAGTTTGCAATGATGGTTGCCAATGGCAACAGATGGACTTTTGTCAGAGCCTGTCTCTAAAAGTAAAATGCAGGAGAGTTGATGAAGAGGAGATGCACTGTATTGTACAAAAAGTCTGTATCTGCTTTACAGTAATCGGTGCAAGTGTGGATGAAGAAAGTAGTGACCTGGGACACAGGGAATCAGTGTTTCGGGGGTCATGTCTGTACATGCACTATGAAGAAAAGCGTTGACTGCGCAATTCATGACAGCGGGAGAATTTTCCTAAATAGTGTGTAGAGTAATGTCTGTGAATATACTGCGAAGAAAAGTGTTGATCGTGCAATTTATGACATGTCTGTACATGTGCTGTGGAGAAAAATGTCGGCCGTGCAATGCCTTACAGCGGGACAATTTTCATAAACAGTGTGGGAGGACAGTTGGCTTGGCAGGATAGAAGTGAAACTGAGGCCCAAGTACAGACAGAGATGGAGGATGTGTGTGGATTGGGGAGCACAGTCTGCCAGGCAGTGATCTTCGTGCTGGCTAAGCGTAGGAGCAGCAGTAAAGAGGTTACTGTAGCGCACAGGAAAGCGCGCGGTGAAGAGATCTGCCTAACAGGAGGAGCCACAGTCAGCTAGTCTTGAGTTGTGGGTGGGGTTGGCGCCCACAGACTGGCAATCCGAACTGAGGAAGTGGGCTGAGACATCACTTCCGGGTGTAGCTGAGGAGCAGACACGTGTGTGGAGGAGTAAGATGGCGGATGCCGGAGTGAACCGGAGCGCAAGGGCTATCCCACGTGTTGGCAGAGAACCTGTGAAGCTGATGGAATCACCGGAGTCGGTCCTGTGGGATACCGGAGTTCGGTTGGTGCCCAATGGAAGACTGGCACTGCGCAGTGGGAAGGACAAGGAGCATCTCGGGCTGGTATGTAGCCAGTACCTGAATGTGTCTATGCGGCTGCAGAACTGAGTCAGTGTGGACACTGCGGTGATATGCTCATACAGGCGGTGCGGAGTGAGTGTCGGCCCAGGAAGCTGTATGTGGGTTGGGAGACCGGAGTTACTCAGGAGTTGCTGGTGCCCATGAAGATTCCTGTAGGCAGAGGAAGGGGAGTGCTGAGGGCGCTGCTGGAGCCGGGGCCAGTAGTGCAGATCTACACTGCCATATGTAAGACCAAGGAGACTCACACCTCCGAGGTGAAGTGCATCCAGGTGGTACAGGCCGAGTCCCGGCCAGGAAAAGGGCCAGTCACAGCTGTATGAGCAGAGTCCACAGCTTCTATCAAGGCAGAGGGGAATCAATGGGCTCCAGAAAGAGAGGCTTCCAGTGTGTCCAGTGAAGGGGAGGCCGGAGCCATTAACACAGGGTCCCCCAGCTTTCAGCATAGGTTTGGATCCTTGGAGGAGGGGATAGATGTCTGGAAGTCTGAGGAAGAGACAGAGTGGGACTTGGGAGCTACAGCTCTACAAGTCCCAGTTTGCCTGATGAGACAAGGGATTCGGTGGTACGCATGCAGTGTGCCAGAAATTTGGGGTTCGGTGAGGCCTATGCTACACGGGTTCCAGATCTGTCCCCACCTCGTACCTACACCTGTGTTCGGGATCAAAATGAGGCCTATGCAAAACTCATCAAGAGACAAGAGACCCTGTACTCCCCACCTGGGAGAGAAAACAGACAAACCCTCCTCAGGTTCTCAAGATACCAGCGTCAGATTCAGAGGAAGGTGGCCCTGGAGTATGAATATGACTACCCCTATGCTCCCTGGGAGATCATGTTGGAGGTCGAGGCCAGAAGATGTAATGTTCTGGTACCTTTGGGTACCCTAATTACTCTTTTCATTCTCTTTTGGTAAGGTGCGCATACACCTTTAAGACTGATGCTGTCATCACTGAGCGCCGGACTGGATGGCTATTTAGATCGCCGGCTCTCACTCACATGTGTTCGTTCAAACTGCTTTGTGCCTTGATGCTAACCTGTCTTGAAGCTCTCATGCTTGCAAGCATACCTCGCTGTCGGAACCACGCTGCGCTGATCCCTGTATCCCGCTACCGGATCATCCGCTCTTGCTGAACCTCTCCTCTGCTACATTGCTACTAGTGATAAGTACCCCACAGGGGAAACCTCTATAACCTTTATACTAAAGCTTACACTATCTAGCTCTGCATACTAAGGACTATTACTACATCTGCATTATCTAAGATTGCTAGCTCTTGAGCCTACTACCACCTGTTCTTGCACTGGGTTGATCTCTCTTGTATGTCCACCTGCTACTCTGTCATCCACTACCATACATGATTGCTAAACCTATCTGCATTCCATCTGCTACTATCTTACTTTCAAGAACATTTCCTTTCAAGTGTCTGTCATCTACCATCTCTACCCAACCTGTCTCTTCAGCCTATCATCACTGTGTTACTATATACATAAGTCACTCTAGGAAACATCTTATTGAGTGTGTGTATTTACTTGCTGAATTGAGATCATCCACACATGATGAGTCATTGAGAGTTGGGATTGGTGTCTCAGCGTTTCTCTACATGACTACTGAAGTGGAATATTTCTGCAGCTGAAAATCCACATCATACGTAAAACGCAGGAGCGTTACAGAAGAGAGGAGTGGTGCTGTGATGCGATTTGGGAGTTTCTTTACATTTCCAAACCATACCAGAACAAAGAAAGGCCTGCGCTATGGGGCACCTTCTGCTCTACAAAGATGAACTGGAACCTAGGGCGGGCTATCTACATTGACCGTGTAGAGGTTCGCCACCCAAATGGGACAGGCCAGGCCTGATCTGTCCGTGTTCAAGACTCTGAAGGAAAGTCAGGCCGGATCCCTCATCCTGACCATTACTGCTAAGGATGTAGGATCCCACCCCTGCAGAGATACAGTTTCAAGGCTGGTTAGCCTGAGAGTTCTTAGAAGAAGAAGAAGGGCTGGAGAGGAGTTCCCACAGTTCAAGTGCAAAGTTCGAATTGTTGTTGCCTGTTGCTAGGGCCAAAGCCCTATTCCCAAATACCCCTTTCCCTTCTATCCTTGCAAAAGGGATTGGGAACTCAGTAGAACTGCTACCATTGGGTAATGTAATTAAGGAGGTCCGACCCTCTGACTACAAAAGAGATTCTCTGTTCAAAGAATTCAGTAGTTACTCAGTTTTGTGCTTCAGTGGCTACCCGAAGTTGTTCTTACTGAACGTTCTTTGGAGGTCCCTTGGGCCAATGGACCAGGATCATTTACTATCTCATAGTCAAAAAGACACTTTGCAAAGAAATTTAGGCCATCGAGCCAAAGGGAAAGAGTACAGAAGAAGAGGATCCTTTCAAAAAAATACTTTGTTCAAAGGACACTTTGCAAAGATCCTGTTGGGACAGTGGGCCAGTTGGAGTAACTTTGTGCAAGTTACTACCTCATGAGAGCGGGTAGTGGCTTGATATCTCTTTAAAGAAGGGGATGCCAGAGTGAGGGGCCCCTTGAGGAGAATCCTAATACTCACAGGTTGGGCAAGCTTGCACAGGCTCCAGCAAAGCAGCTTGTCATAGAAGAAGACATGTTGCTTCAGTGTTACGGGAGGGAAGGACACTGTGAACACCAGTGGGGTGGACTCTGCATGTCTTGGTTCTGAACTTGTGAGTTTGACTGTGACAGAAGGAGAGTCAGTGCCCTAGTGCTGGAAAAGGGACTGTGCCTATCATCTAGTCACTAGGAACGGTTCACAGGGATTAGATAGATAGTTAGCTTGGCAGGGTTTAAATGTTACCTGTTCCAGGAGTAACAGTGAAACGCTGAGTCAAGTGTGTCCCGAGCAGTGTTGGGGGTAACTAGTTACAAAGTAACTGATTACAGTAACTACATTACTTTTTTTGGTAACTAAGTAAAGTAACTAGTTACAATACTAATATTGGTAACTACACTACTTTACTAGGCTATAGGAAGTAACTACACTACTTTACTAGACTATAGGAACGCGCTTTCCTGCGTTACCCAAGCCGTGCGATACAGTTGTAATTTCGAAGAATAGAGAGGGATGAAGTTTATGACTTTTTGTTGCACTTTATGTTTTATTCTGTTTTTTCAGGTTTTGTTCTCATGTTTCCCAAAGCCTGTGTTTATACAATAAACTCTATGCAGAAAGAGTGTTATGTATTTCTTCTACACGGTCAATTAAGAAAGAGTAGAGTAAAGTAATAAGTAGTGAAGTTACTTTTCAAATGCAGTAACTAGTAAAGTAATCTCATTACAATTTACAGAAGTAACTAGTAACTAGTAACTAGTTACATTTTTTGAGTAACTACCCCAACACTGGTCCCGAGGGGACCGGAATTGGAGAAGATCTCTATATGAATGTGCACTTAGGAACAATGTGGTGAGAAAGTCGCCTCTGAGGAGAGGACAGTCTCACTGGTGTAAGTAGTTATGCATTAACCCATGCTTAACCTAAATTCATTTGCAGGCTTGCTTTGGATTTCCGGGTCTGGCTAGGCCCTCCATCATTTTATGCAGTGTACATAGTGTATCTAGTTAGCTAGACAGGATAATGTTCTTTATCTGTCCAAGCTGATTTTTGTTTGGCGGGGGGTGCATTGACTTAAATGCACTTGCTGTGTGTAAATAACCTTGTGAATATTTGTACAGCAGAGATATTTATTTTTTCACGTACTTTATTACATTCACCGGCCACATATGGGATATGCTCCATGGCCTTGTACATTTGTTATTTTCCTTATCCCCCTTTCCAGGTTTGTGGGATACTCCGTAGAAATGTTTGGAAAATAATTTTTGTAGGGGCGGTTGCCCAGAGCCAGTGAGGACATGGCTCGGTTTGGAGGGGGGGGGGGTGAGTGTAGCACCCTCTTAGGTAGGTGCTAGTGAGGGAATATAGTTCTGGGGACAGGGGATCGTGACCAGTGGCCTGACCTGAGGGGGGCCACCCTGGTATAGGTGTAACGCTCCTGCGTTTTTATATGGTGTGGATTTTCAGCTGCAGAAATAGTTCCACGTCAGTAGTCATGTAAGAGATATGCTGAGATACCATTCCCAACCTCAATGACTCATCATGTGTGGAAGGTCTTATTTCAGCCAGTAAATACACACAATTAGCAAGCTGGTTCCTAGAGTGACTTTATGTATGTGGTAACACAATGATGAAGGTTGAGGGATAGGTTGAGTGGAGGTGGTAGGTGATAGACACTTGAAGGTGAGACAGTAGCAGATGGATGCAGGAAGGTTTAGCAATGTTGTATGATAGCAGATGATAGAATAGCAGGTGGACATACAAAAGAGATCAACCCAGTGCAGAAAAGTAGCAGTAGTCTCAAGAGCTAGCAATCTAGTTATGCAGATGTGATAAACAGTCTTTACTATGCAGAGCTAGATAGTGTAAGCTTAGTATAAGTTTATAGAGAATTCCCCTGCGGGGTACTTAGCACTATTAGCGATACAGCCGAAGGGAGTTCAGGAGAGGCGGATGATCCAGTAGCGGGATACAGGGATCAGCGCAGCGAGGTTCCGTCAGCGAAGTAAGCTTGCAAGCATGGAAGCTTCAAGCAAGGTTAGCATCCAGATAAGGGTGTTTGAACGAACACATGTGAGTGAGAACCGACGCCTTAAATAGCCATCTAGTCCGGCGCTGAGTGATGACAGCTCCAGTCTTAAAGGTGTATGCGCACCTTTCCAAAAGTAAATGGTAGGGCGCATACACTTGTGGAAAGTGTAATTTTAGGGTACCAAAGGTACCGGAACATTACAATACCCCCCCCTTAAGGCCTGCTCCTGAAGGCCTCTGGAGCTGATTTGTCTGGGTATCTCGCATGAAAATTGCGGATTAATCTAGGGGCATGTATGTCAGAGGTGTTTAGCCAGGTGTCGTCTTAGGGCCCATAGTTCTTCCATCTAACCAAGTACTGAAGTCTTCTTCTGTAGATACGAGAATCCAGAATCTCTTTTATCTCGTATTCTTCTCCACCTTCAACTTGTACAGGAGGGGGAGGTGGAATATTAGGCCTTATTCCATGGTCCGGAACATGGGGTTTTAGTAGCGACACATGGAAAATGGGATGGATTTTTAGGTCCATTGGCAATGTAAGCTGCACTGCAGCTTTTCCAATAAGTTTCTTGATTGGGAAAGGTCCCAAGAACAAAGGTCCAAGCTTTTTGCTAGGGATCTTCAGTCTCAAGTTTTTTGTTGAGAGCCAAACGAGGTCCCCGATAGTATACTGTGGAGAAGGTCTTCTACGAAGATCATAGTACTTCTTTTGTTGACTGTGAGCGTGTGCAATGGTAGTATTTAGTAAACCCAGAGAATCCTTTATTTGGGTAAGATAGTCTGAGGCTACTGGGTTATTTGAAGGAAGGATGCGTGGAGGGAGAATAGAGGGATGGAACCCATAGTTCAAGTAGAACGGACTCTGCTTGGTTGTACTGTGAGTTGCGTTGTTGTAGGCAAATTCTGCCAGGGGGAGAAGATCCAACCAATCATCCTGTTGGTAAGAAGTGTAACAACGTAAATACTGCTCGATGCATTGGTTGACTCTTTCAGTCTGTCCGTTGGTCTGCGGATGGTAAGGAGAAGTGAGCTTCCGCTCAATCTGTAGTATGTGACATAGTTCTTGCCAGAATTTAGAAATAAATTGGGATCCACGGTCAGACAGAAGAGTTTTTGGGATACCATGTAATCTGAAGACATGTTTCATCAGGAGTTCTGCCGTTTGTTTGGACGAAGGTAGTCTGCGAATAGCAATGAAATGTGCCATCTTTGTCAGATGGTCCACTGACACCAAGATGGTATTAAATCCTTTGGAAGGAGGCAATTCTACGATGAAGTCCAATGACAAAACCTCCCATGGAGTTTGGGGTATTGGTAGACTGCATAGTAGACCGGATGGTCTCGTAGTGTCAATTTTGGACCTGGCACAGACATTGCATGAAGAGACGAATTTTTGTATAGATGTTTTCATGTCAGGCCACCAGAATTGTCGAGAAATCAAATTGAAAGTCTTTGTCATACCCATATGTCCTGCCATAGGCACATCATGCAATAATTCCAAGATCTTGGTGCGTAGGGTAGGTGGTATGTAAAGTTTGTCGTTGTAGTAGAGGAAGCCTTCTGCATCAGTATTTAGTTGTGGTGGGGGTGAATCCAAACTTATACCATGCAGAACCTCTTCCTTTAAGGAACGGACAACTCCAATAATGTGTTTGTGAGGTATTATAGGAACGGAAGGGATTTCAAAGTAGTTTTCTTCAGTTAGTCGTGATAGTGCATCCGCCTTTTTGTTCTTATCTGCAGGTGTGTAGGTCACTAGGAAGTTAAACCTTAGAAAGAATAGTGACCATCGTACCTGTCGATGCGAGAGAGTTTTGCTAGTCTGAAGATATTGGAGGTTTTTATGGTCCGTGTATATAATTATTGGTAGTTGGGTGCCTTCGAGTAAATGTCGCCAATTCTCCAGAGCCAATTTTATAGCAAGCAGTTCCTTTTCACCCACGGGGTAATTTATCTCGGGACTGCTCAGGGATTTAGAAAAAAAAGCGACTGGATGAAGTGGTGAAGTGTGGGTAGGTCGTTGGGAGAGTATTGCTCCTACTGCCATGTTTGACGCATCTACCTCCAGAATGTATTGGAGGGATGGGTCTGGATGGCGTAATATGGGAGCGGAAGTAAACCTTGTCTTTAACAAGTGGAAAGCCTTATTTGCTTCTTCTGACCATTTAAATGGTATTTTTATGCTAGTGAGCTGTGTGAGGGGTCTCACAATAGCAGAAAAGTTTTTTATGAACTTCCTGTAGAAATTTGAAAATCCCAGGAATCGCTGTAGCGCCTTGCGTGTAGTTGGTGTAGGCCAATCCTGAATGCAGGATATTTTACTCATGTCCATCTCGATTCCTGTTTTGGATATGATGTAGCCTAGAAAGAGTACCTCATCTTTATGGAACAAGCATTTCTTCAGCTTCACATAAAGATTATGTGCAAGCAATCTCGATAATACAAGTCTTACATGTCTTATGTGTTCAGACAGGGTCCGTGAATATATAAGTATATCGTCCAGATATACCACAACACAGACATCTAGTAAGTCTTTAAAAATATCGTTTATAAATCGTTGGAAAACTGCAAGGGCATTGCATAGGCCGAATGGCATCACAAGATATTCGAACAATCCGTATCTAGTTCTGAATGCAGTCTTCCACTCGTGTCCATCACGGATTCGAATGAGATTGTATGCTCCTTTCAGGTCTAATTTTGAAAAATAGGTAGCTCCACGCACCTGCTCAATGAGCTCAGGGATAAGCGGTAGAGGATAGCGATCTTTTATTGTGATAGCATTCAATTTCCTGTAGTCGATGATAGGTCTGAGACTTTAATCTTTATTGCGAACAAAAAAGAGTCCTGCTGCTGTGGAAGAAGTGGAAGGTCTAATAAAACCTTTTTCCAAGTTCTCATCCAAATAGGTTTTGAGATGGGCAAGTTCATCCTGTGAAAGAGGATAAACATGACCGAACGGCAATTTGCTATTTGGGAGTAGATCAATGCTACAATCATAGTCTCGATGAGGAGGTAATGCTTGAGCATTTTTCTCAAGAAAAACCTCAGAAAGATCCTGATAACATAGTGGTGCAATCTCATCTGTCACCATAGACAGAATCTTCCCGGAAAACGGGAGATTACACGTTTCCTCGCAATAACAAGAAAGGAAGGTCAAGGACCGTTTCTTCCAATCTAAGGTTGGTTGGTGTGTGTGCAACCAGGGAAGTCCCAACACAATGGGAAAGTGGGGTGATGGTATTAAATCGAAGGTAGAAGTCTCCCTATGAGACTCGTTAATAGTGACTAGAAGTGCTTGTGTCTGATCGGTGATCGGACCAGAGGATAACGGAACACCGGTAATAAGACTTACTGAGACAGGTTTGAGTTTAGAAATAATAGGAATTTTATTTAAAGCAGCAAAACATATATCCATATAATTTCCACAAGATCCTGTGTCAATCATGGCCTTAGTAGTAATCCTGTTCTGGTCCCACTGTAATGTCAAAAAAACAGAAATGTAGGGGTTAGTGAATGAAGTTGTCAATCCTCCTAGGGAGACATGTGAACACTCACCCTTCTTTTTGTTGACTAGGGGACAGACGTTTATCTTGTGATCCGGGGATGCACAGTACAAGCAGAGATTTTCATTTCGTCTTTTGGCTTTTTCCATAGTTGATAGCGGTGGGCGTATGGTTCCTATCTCCATAGGAGCGGGGTCAACGGCCAGACTCCGAGAGGAAACAGATAATGGCATTCCCATCTTTTCAGCCTTTCTTTCTCGTAGTCTTCTATCTATGGTAATACTGAGTTGTATTAGTGCATCCAGGGTTTTTGGCAGATCCGCTCGGGCGAGCTCGTCCTTAACGACTTCTGATAGGCCAAGCCTAAATTGGGTTTTCAGAGATGCATCATTCCATTCTGAATCAATGGTCCATCTCTTGAACTGTGTGACAAAGTCTTCTACAGGCCTCCTTCCTTGTTTCAAGGATCTTAACTGAAGATCAGCAGTACTCTGCCTATTGGGGTCATCATATAGGCTAGTGAGCTCTGCCAGGAACAAGGCATAGGAGTTGAGAAGCTGGTCGTTTTTCTCAAAAAGAGAATCTGCCCAGGCTCGAGGATCGTTTGATAGGTAAGAAATAATAGTACAAACCTTAATGTGATCAGTAAGGTAGGTACGAGGTTTTAACAAAAAAAGTAACTCACATGCGTTTTTAAATTCGCGAAATTTTTTGCGATCGCCTGTAAATACCAAAGGGGGATTTATCTTGGGTTCAGGGGACTGAGCAGAGGTAAGTTGTGTCAGTCTAATTACCTGCTGCGACAGAGCCTGATTGTCTTCTTTTAATTCAGCAAGTGCGTGTATTAACGCAGATACTTGCTGTTTTAATTGTGTCACCTGAGTGGTTATTTCTGCTGAATCCATTTGGGGTTCGTTCAATCTGTAACGCTCCTGCGTTTTTATATGGTGTGGATTTTCAGCTGCAGAAATAGTTCCACGTCAGTAGTCATGTAAGAGATATGCTGAGATACCATTCCCAACCTCAATGACTCATCATGTGTGGAAGGTCTTATTTCAGCCAGTAAATACACACAATTAGCAAGCTGGTTCCTAGAGTGACTTTATGTATGTGGTAACACAATGATGAAGGTTGAGGGATAGGTTGAGTGGAGGTGGTAGGTGATAGACACTTGAAGGTGAGACAGTAGCAGATGGATGCAGGAAGGTTTAGCAATGTTGTATGATAGCAGATGATAGAATAGCAGGTGGACATACAAAAGAGATCAACCCAGTGCAGAAAAGTAGCAGTAGTCTCAAGAGCTAGCAATCTAGTTATGCAGATGTGATAAACAGTCTTTACTATGCAGAGCTAGATAGTGTAAGCTTAGTATAAGTTTATAGAGAATTCCCCTGCGGGGTACTTAGCACTATTAGCGATACAGCCGAAGGGTGGTTCAGGAGAGGCGGATGATCCAGTAGCGGGATACAGGGATCAGCGCAGCGAGGTTCCGTCAGCGAAGTAAGCTTGCAAGCATGGAAGCTTCAAGCAAGGTTAGCATCCAGATAAGGGTGTTTGAACGAACACATGTGAGTGAGAACCGACGCCTTAAATAGCCATCTAGTCCGGCGCTGAGTGATGACAGCTCCAGTCTTAAAGGTGTATGCGCACCTTTCCAAAAGTAAATGGTAGGGCGCATACACTTGTGGAAAGTGTAATTTTAGGGTACCAAAGGTACCGGAACATTACAATAGGATAGTCAGAGGATGGGTGTCAGCAGGTGGAGTGAAAGGGGGTACTAGGTGTGTATCCCAAAGATAATTCATCCTAATGAGTCATCTATATAGAGACAATCCTAGATTCATCTGGTGGCAAGGTGAATCTGCAGCCTGGCTGCATCTACAGACAGGAGTCCTCATCTATTGTGAATGGTTTCAGTTGGAGTATCCCACTCTTCCCTTCTCCCTTCCCTAATTTAAATAAAATTACAAAAACAACTATATCCTCTAGACTGTTCATTGACTGAGCCAAAGAGTAAAGAGTTAACTTGTGCATGCTGCCATTGCTATCAGTAACCCAGGGAGATCCCAAGGTGAACAATCCAGCAGTCCTCAAGGGGGCAGTGCTACACATCTATATAGTAATTAACCACAGTTATAGTATCTAATTGATACCACTTTCCCCCTTTCCTTTCTTTTTAAATTATTTTATTTGTAATTTTATGTACCATTTCTTAGATTGTTCTTTTTTACAATGATACAGGTTTTCTATATGATATATGTGATTTTATCATGCTCTATGCACACCATTTTCCATCATCCAAGCTTATTGTATTGATTTTATTCAGTGCCACTGATTGTCTATTTTCTGTACTGCTATTAGATATTTTAATTGTACTGTGCCAGTCTGCTGGCCATTGTAGTCTCACAGCAGCAGCACAAGTGATCCCTCCCATCCAGCTTGCATTTACGCAGCTCTTCTCTAGGGAGCAGTAGGCCTTTAGAAGGAGCCACCAGCTCCGAGCGCGTAGTCTGTCTCCACGGATTGGTGCATGTCTTTAGTGTCCTGGACTCCAGCCCTGCATCGGTGATGTCACTTCCACCTCTAAGTCTCATGCTGGTTAACATGAAAGCACAGGACAGCCAGCTCCCCATCTCCAGTGACGTTTGGGGTGAGAAAATCCTCAGGACCCCAGTGGACACCCGGATCACAAACCCAAAGATGAGTCCTTTTGATGTTACACTCTTGTAAATGTTTTTAATCTTTTGGAATAAACTGAAATCTTTTAATACTGCACATAGTGGTGCCTCCCCCCCTTCCTTCTTCTAACCAGTTGAGGATGCCTGGCTGTGCATTTGATGACCCAGGGATTCAACTGTGTCTATGTGGGTGTAGATGAGAAAGACCCCCAGATGGTCACTCTGCCGATAAGAAGCTGGTAATTGTGGATCTGCTCCAGGAATAAAGCTCACTCAAGGAAAACCTTCTGCACTGTCCTGGCCGTGGCGCCCGCTCACACCAACCAGGGGAGCCTAGCCTCTTACTCCTATAGCAGTAGGCCTTAAGCCTCAAGAGAGCGAGCCCCTCCTTGGACCGTTCTATTTATCTGCTCACCCAGAATTCTTCTCTCCCCAGCCAGCTAGAACTTGTAGTTGCAGCAGCATTAAATCTATTAAAATCCTGGTTTTTCGGACTATATGTCCCATGATACTCTGCTTTCAGTAGTGGTTTCTCTCTCTCTCTCTCTCTCTCTCTGCAGTCAGAAAATTATGTCACAATCTTCAGGCTGAACACTAGAAGGAATTCTAGTAGCCTACACATGGCTACATATAAGTTTGGGTCGTATGTAAATCAGATGTTTGCACAGTGCCTTGAAAAAGTATTCATACCCCTTGAAATTTTACACATTTTGTCATGTTACAGCTATAAACGTAAATGTGTTTTGGGCGCTGTAGCGTTATTAAAATGAATGTGTTACCCTGTATTTTGTATTTAATGCAGACAATTCCAATAGCAGTTCCAAAAGAATTCTTTCAATCAATCAAGGGCATACTCCGTGCCTATATTTGGGCAAACAAATCCCCGAGAATTAAGATGCAGACGTTGGCCTTACCCAAAGTAAGAGGTGGGATGGGATTACCAGATATCCTGAGATATTACAGGGCGGTCCATATAGTAAGGGTGGTAGACTGGCACTGCAATAAACTTACCAAACGATGGGTGGATTTAGAGAATGAGGAATCAGGTCAGCTAACCCCCCCAGCCCCATGGTCGGTGTTCGAATCAAAAGACGCTATTCTCAAACATCCTACAGTGGGAGCGACTATAAAAGAAACTAAGAGAATTCAGTCGCATTGGAGGGTAGCCCCGGGTATATCTCCGATGACACGATCTTGGGGAACCCGGATTTTCCCCCGGGGTGTATAAATGCCAGACTCCGTAGGTGGGCTCAGAATGGTAAAAGGCGCCTAGGTGATATATGGCAAAATGGGCCTATGCCCTCCCTAGAAGAACTTAGGACAGGTGCAGGAGAATCGCTAGATTATTTCAGCCTTTATCAGTTGTATAATTATATTAGATCAGTTCGGCAGAAAGGGTATGCACCACGAGGGCTAACAGATCTGGAAAATATGTGTAGAACAGGTAAAGCGACGGGCCATTTGATCTCAAGGTTCTATACACAATTGTCAGAAGAAGAGGGAGACCAACAATTGCCGTTTATCCAAACATGGGAGCAGGAGTTAAACACTGTGTGGTCAAAAGAGCAGATAAATAAGATCCTGAGATTAGTTCACCAATCGTCACTAGATTGTAAGATCCAAGAGACAGGGTATAAAATTCTAACCAGATGGTATAGAGTCCCATCACTATTACACAGAATAAAAGAGGCGGTCTCAGGAAAATGCTGGCGGTGTGGATTGGAGGATGGAAATATGGTACATATTTTTTGGGGATGTAAAAGAGTGCAGCCATTTTGGAATAAGTAAGCAGTGGCTATAAAACATATAGCCAACGTGGATATACTAGAGGACCCCGCGTTGTGCTTGCTGTATTTGACAGGAAGCTCAGTGCAGAGCTACAGGAAGTCCCTGACTCTGCGTCTGTTGAATGCAGCAAGGGCATGCATACCTATTTTCTGGAAACAGACAGTGATCCCAACTTACGAGTTGTGGTGTGGGAAGGTCAACGAGATTTTTAAGATGGAAGAACTGTCCGCCATATTGGGAAATTCAGAGGATCAAGTTAAGTTGAGATGGAGACCCTGGGTGCAATACTTGGAAGCCAATTCTTCTTAAAGGGAGTTTAAGAGAGGGTCATCCTGGGCGGAGCCTGGTCCAGGCCGCGGGGGGGACGGTCCCCATACCCCTTCTGGCGTACGGTAATATAGTATGGAATACATCTTCATACGAAGAAATGTTGGGAATGAGTGTATAAAAGTATAAAAACTTTCTTTTTTTTTTTTTTGGGTTTAATTGGGGGGAGGAGGGAGGGGGAGGTAAGGGGGGTGGGGTTTGGTCAGATCATGACAATGTTTGTTTGAAATGTATGTATATATAAAAAATCACCAATAAAGATATAAATTAAAAAAAATGTGTTTTGATTTTATGTGATAGATCAACACAAAATCGCACATAATTGTGAAGTAGAAGAAAAATGATAAATGGTTTTCAAATGTTTTTACAAATAAATATCTGAAAAGTGTGGCATGTATTTGTATTCAAAGAAATATGAATATGGATTATGGATGCCGGAAGGGCCCACCTTACCTACATTTACTTACTCTGATGTAAGTTTTTAATGTATCTTGCCATTAAATACTACAGTCTTTACTCAGAGGCGCCTGTTTTCTCTCACTTTGTATCTTTCATGTTTGGAGATGGCTTCTGCTCCCCACTAAGCTGGCCCTGAGCGTATGGACTGTTTCTTGTCTCATTACTAAAGACTTTTATGATAGCCCTTATGGCTACCCCATGGACTACCTTTTAGTTTAATGCCATTAGCTTGCGCCACTTTGTATTTCCTTTTATTCCATGTACTCAAAGCTCTTTGTTTGGTTGGCAGCAGCTAAAGCAATCTTATATCACCATATTTATTGTCATCTATGTTCCAGCTGGTTTATTCCTCAGTGTCACTTATATATCCCCTGACCAACATTCACACTGAGTACATTCAACCCCTGGTTCATTCACCACATGATTGTATGTTAGCATATTAATTGTGACATTTTCCCTGGTTTTTTATATTAGCGCAATTTGCTCATTACCCTTTCTCCTCCCCACCCGTCTGTTATTAGGTAAATTCAGACGTGATCTTAACGATTACACAAATAATAGGGTCTTCACATGGAACCAATTACAGCAGCCATCACATCTTCCCAATCAGGCCGATCCCCCATCCACATCTCCTCCATCTCTCTTAACTCTCAATCTAGTACCACCACACAGGCCTGACAACCGCAACAGTGGATGTGGTTCTTCCTTACTCACTGTCCAACATCCCATCAGAATCAATACACCAGTGAGATCCACTCCCACTCCTATTTCCCACAGGAAAGACCGCATACCACCCCATGTCAAAACTCTATCAGATCTCACTAAATTTTACAATCGCCCCCATAATCCCAATAGATCTCACTTATCCTATGTCCAACATAAGGTAGACCTCCATTCCACCAAGGCCAACCATCCAGACCGTGAGTTACACGTATCATCACATCATCCACCTCCTGCGAACTCGTGGCTCACAACCATTCTGTGAATGGTGTGGCCATTCCTCCTTTAACAAAACTTCCATCCACGCAATCAATGGATCTCACAACCCCAGAAGAGACTGTGGCTTCATCTAGCATATTGCCCTGTCATTCTCTCCATGACCTTCCCATCCACGTTTCACCATTGCACAGGGGTTCTGCAGCCTTAGAGGCATCTGCAGCCACCCACAGTACGTTACCTGGTTATTCTCCCCACGACCCCTCCACTCATCTTAACACCACCACCTTGGAGCCTTTTTAGTGACTCGCCCCCTCCAGCCGGCCTGTCAAAAAAGATAACACACAGGAGAGGATGTAGAGGGGGGAGAAATAGAAAAAAGCACAAAAAAACCCAAAACCCTGAAACCATTAAAATCTTCAATCTTTCCAAACACATACTCTCCCCCGCAGAGACATCTCTCCTAACCAGGGGCCTCAATTTTGCCCCTTGCAATAAACCCGATCCCTTCCTCCTTTTCAAGGACTTAAATAAGTACATAAGAAACCTGACCCTCAAAAGATTTTTTCAAATCCACCAAACCAAACAGGGCTTGAGGCCCAGCCCTACATTGGCCGACCCCTCCTGCCTGACATCTATTCCACCAGAATTCGACTTTGAGACGGACATCATTGACACACTTGAACAATTGTACAATGATGACTCCCTCACTGATCTGGATTTGTTCCCACAACACTTAGCAACCTCCCCCCCGGTTCAACACTCCACATTGAAACCCAAATCAGTATTCTATCCCTACCAACACAAAGGCCCTCATCTCACCACCTTTTACAACATGGTTTACTCTGAATTCCTTACTTAAGCTATGCCAACAATCCTCCCATACTCCCTCCCACTTAGGTGCCCTAACACCCCAGGAACAGAGAGCGCTCTCATCACTGGCCAAAAACAATAACATTATTATTAAAAACACGGACAAAGGAGGAGGCATTTTCCTTCTTGATCGCGACCTATATATCCAGGAAGCCGAAAGACTCCTGGCCGATTCCCATACCTATACCCAACTCAATAAGGATCCTCTCCCTGAATACAAACTAGACCTAAAAGTCATCATTGATCATGCTACCCAAACCAAAATTATAGACTCCAATGAAGCCTCCTTCCTCAGTAGGATGTTCTACCGGACCCCATATTTCTACCATATCCCCAAAATTCACAAAAATCGAACCCACCCCCCCAGGCCGACCCTTTATTGCATCTATGGAAAGTATCACCTCCGGTCTCTCCCTTTACATAGATCATTACCTTAAACCCTTAGCCCAAAGCTTACCGTCCTACATTAGAGATGGAACTCATCTCCTGGAACTATTGTCTCCCTACAAATAGGAACACAGTTACACCTGGGTCTCTCTAGATGTTAATTCGCTATACACATCAATCCCACATCACTTTGGTTTAACAGCTTTAGATCATTTCCTTCATCATGACCCCTACATGTGTCCAAAACAGGCCCATTTCATTTTGGAATGTACGAAATTTTGCCTCACCCATAATTATTTTAAATTCAATGATCAATTTTACCAACAAATTAATGGGACAGCTATGGGAGCGAACTTCGCACCATCATACGCGAATCTAGCTATGGGTTTATGGGAATTCCAACAAATATGGCATAACAACCCATATTCTAAACACCTTATCTTCTATGGCAGGTACATAGATGATATCCTCATTATCTGGGATGGACCTTGTGACACCATCAATGGTTTCACACAATATTGCAATCACGACCCCCATAGATTATCGTTCACCCATGTCATCAATTCTGAACAACTCGCTTTTCTTGATCTTGAACGCTACCACATAGGAGACCAAATCCATGCTAGTAATCATTCGAGGCCCACCGCGGGCAACTCTTTATTGCATTATAAGAGTTGCCACTACAATAAATGGACCAACAACATCCCCAAGGGACAATTTTGTCGCCTAAGGCGTAACTGTACCAGGCATGATGACTATGTAGCTGAGAGTCATCTCTTAACCGATTGCCGACCGCCGCACGACTATTTACTGCGGAAGTCAGCCCCTCACAGGCAAAGTGACGTAGTACTACGTCGCTTGCCTGTGAGGCTCTAGGGAGTGAGCGCGCGCCGCCGGAGGCACGCTCCCGCTCGCTCTCGGACCCCCCCCCGCGCGTGTGACCGTCAGACCTGATGTCCGCCGGTCACTCGCGATCGTCGGTTACACCAGGAGAAAGGCAGGCGGCTAATGTAAACACAAGAGACAGGTTGTTCTGTTCAGAAGTCAGAACTAAGAATGGTTAGATGGTCAGTACAAAAATGTAGGGATTCAGAAGTAAAATGTAAATCATAGCAATTTAATGTGAATAATAATATGTTAGTACAACACCGTACAGATATTCAATTTGCCGTATTGTATGTGACCAGTATAAACATGAAAAAAACAAGACATACAACATAAAACATTAAACATTTAACAGGGTACCGGCCGGTGCATAATAAATGACATCACTGGATTATTCATTGATGAATATAATTTCTGGCCGTGTACACCGTTTCTATATCCTTCCTGCGATGTGTGTCTGTGGACTTGTGGGGGAGGAATAGGGGGGGGGGGGGAAATTTACAAGTCAATGGTTTTAAGCTTAATTAAGCGGAGTGAGTGGGAGTTTTCAGTGACGGGTAGCTGAGGTAATGTTTCCTTCAATTGGCATCGTTTATACAATTCGAGGGTATGGTAGTATGTTTTCCTAATAATTCCCAGTATATTACTGTGATTCGTGATCAGATCGGCAATTGCCGTGGCTTCACATTCCTTCCCTCTTATAGTATAACCGGGGTGCCAGGTTTCAGCGGTTTAATGCGGTTTTTATAGGTATTGAATATGTCTTTTGTTTGCTGTTTGTATTACAAATAACAGACTATATGCATGTCTCCTTTAGTATCCATATGTTTGCGGTATTGCTGGTGGGGTGTCAGGTGGTTTAACATCTATCACCAGTTCTCGGGGACTATGCAGAGTGTGTGTCTGTTTCTTCAATGGGAGATGTCTCAATGGATTACCCCGTCTTGTCAGAGACACTCTGTTCAGCCGTACTGCTGATTCTTTACCCCTCTTCCCGAACGGTGTGGTGTTGTCACTTACCTGACCTCTGCCCCATTGCCGCACTGCTCCGGTTCCTGTTCTCCGCTGAAGTGCCGCTGAAGTGCCTGGCGCGTGTGCTGATCCCGATCCTCCGACTCTCCGACTCTCGCTCGCTTCCTCCGCCGCCCACGTCTGTGACTTTGCTGTTGCATCGGTGGTAGAGATGACGTCAACGCGTTTCGCTTCCAAGTGGCGTAGCTTCGTCTGGACGTGACTTAACCCGCCTCCTGTGCCCTATATATACATGTCTTCACAGGTGTTCGGGTTAACATTTAATTAGGTGCTCAGGGAGTTCTTGTGATTTTGAGTTATACATCGGGTACTTTCCTTAATAGAGGGCATAAAAATTCCCTGTAAAAAAAAAAAAAAAATTCCCTGTATTTTGTGCATGGCATTGTCTATTGGGTATTATTTATAAGTTTGGTTAGTTCTGTATATTACCATTTTGGTATATATGTCTCTGATGTTTAAAGTTCTAATGTAAACACAGCCGCCTGTCATTCTCCCCTGTGTAACAGCACAGATCATACGGTCCTGCTATGTAGGATCGTAGATCTCTGCTGTTATATCACAAGCCACATCCAATCACAGTTAGAATCACGCCCCTAGGAACACACTTAACCCCTCCCTCTCCAATAAAGTTAACTCCTTCCCTGCCAGTGTCATTTTTACAGTAACAGTGCATATGTATAGCACTGATTACTGTAGTTATGTCATTGGTACCCCCAAAAGTGTCAAAAATGTAATTCAAGGGTCCGATCTGTCCGCCGCAATTTCGCAGTCCCGCAAAAAAAAACGCAGATCGCCGCCATTACTCATTAAAAAAAAAAACAACAAAAATGACAAAAATCTTTACCTTAGTTAGTAAACGCAATAACTTTTGCACAAACCAATCAAAATACGCTTTTTGTGATTTTGTTTACCAAACATATGTAGCAGAAAACAAATTGGCCTAAAATGTTAAAAAAATTTAGATTTTTACATTTTTTTGGGGGGAATTTCATATAAAAAAATTTGAAAAATATTGTTATTTTTGCTAAATTGTCGCTCTTTTTCTGTTTATAGCGCATGATCAAAAAATCGCACAGGTGATCAAATACCACCAAAAGAAATCTCTGTTTGTGGGGAAAAAAAGGACGTCAATTTCATTTGGGTACAGCATCGCACGACCGCGCAATAGTCCGTTAAAGTCACGCAGTGCCGAATCGCAAAATAGGCCCTGGTCAGGAAGGGGGTAAAATCTTCCGGGGCTTAAACTAATGGATAAAGGTTAACCTGCTTCCCTGATAGATCAAGCATACAATTTATATCTTACAGATCCCCCTCCCGCCAAATCTCAGGATACATTTGACCAATCCGTCCGCTTCACCACTAAATTTCATCATCAACATAAAAAAAGGAACAGATCCTTAAAAAACATTGGCCAATACTTTTGGAGGACCCTCATCTCAAATCTGTCCTCCCCTGCGCACCCCGAGTCACATATAGAAAGGCTCCCAACCTCAAAAACAAAATCGCACCCAGTAAGCTCAAAACTATTAGGGACGTTACCCCCAGGATGTGTCTCATACCCTTACAAGGCATGTATCAGTGCAACAAGTCATTGTGCAAAACCTGTGCGTATGTAAAACATGGCAAGAAACAATTTTCCACCCATAATAAAACCTACAATCTTGATGAATTTTACAATTGTTTATCAGATTTTATAGTTTATTGCCTTAGTTGTCCCTGCTACCTCCTCTATGTAGGACGCACCATTCGTCCTCTCCGACAAAGATTCGGGGGAACATAGGAGGAAAATAGAGGAAGGAAAGGACAAGCACAGCGTCCCCCGTCACTTCCTCATGCATCATGACAAATCCACCACAGGCTTGGAGGTATGGATTATAGAGCAAATATCCAAAGACCTTTCAGAAGCTGAAAGATTTCACAAGCTCTGGAAACGTGAAACCTTCTGGATTTATTCTCTCGGGACGCTCTCCCCCAATGGACTATACGATGAATTGGATGCAGTGGCGGCTGGTGCTCAAAATTTTTGGGGGGCGCAAACAGAAAAATGTAATAGGCATTGCTTTGCGGCAAAAAACACTGTAAAAAATTGCGTGACTTTGAGGTCACAAAAGTGTGAAAGGGGCCTTCAGTAATCAAGGTATAGTGTGCCCCCTTCAATGCAGAGTGAACCATCGTGCCCCCTTTCAATGCAGAGAGACCAGCGTGACCCCTTTCAATGCAGAGTGACCAGCATGCCCCCATTCAATGCAGAATGAACAGCATGCCCCCATTCAATTCAAAATGACCAGTGTGCCCCCTTCAATGCAGAGTGACCAGCGTGCCCCCTTCAATGCAGAGTGAACAGCATGCCCCCTTTCAATGCAGAAAGACCAGCGTGACCCCTTTCAATGCAGAGTGACCAGCGCGCCCCCATTCAATGCAGAATGACCAGCGTGCCTCCATTCAATGCAGAATGACCAGCATGCCCCCATTCAATGCAGTATGACCAGCGTGCCCCCTTTCAATGCAGAATGACCAGTGTGCCCCCTTTCAATGCAGAATAATCAGCGTTCCCCCTTTCAATGCAGAATGACCAGTGTGCCCCCTTCAATGCAGAGTGACCAGCGTGCCCCCTTTCAATGCAGAGAGACCAGCGTGACCCCTTTCAATGCAGAGAGACCAGCGTGACCCCTTTCAATGCAGAGTGACCAGCGCGCCCCCATTCAATGCAGAATGACCAGCGTGACCCCTTTCAATGCAGAATGACCAGCGTGCCCCCTTTCAATGCAGAATGACCAGCATGCCCCCTTTCAATGCAGAATGACCAGCATGCCTACTTTCAATGCAGAATGACTAGCGTGCCCCCTTCCATTGCAGAATGACCAGCGTGCCCCCTTTCAATGCAGAATGACCAGCGTGCCCCCTTCAATGCAGAGTGACCAGCGTTCCCCCTTTTAATGCAGAATGACCAGCGTTCCCCCTTTCAAAGCAGAATGACCAGCGTGCCCCCTTTCAATGCAGAATGACCAGTGTGCCCCCTTTCAATGCAGAATGACCAGCATGCCCCCTTTCTCATCGAGTCCTCCCGCCTCTTCCTCAGCCAATGGCATGGTTTTTGCCTTTCGGGCCAATCAGGAAGCGGGTCACGGACCCGCTTCCAGGTTGGTAAGGAGGAGGATCCGAGTGACAATAGCGAATTATTCAATTATTTTTTATTTTTTTTATTCATATTCATTATTATTATTTTTATTTTATTTTTATTTTTCATTCATCTTTTATTTTATTTTCATTCTTATTTCTATTTTTATGTGTATTTATTTTTATTTATATTTATTTTCATTTATTTTGTATATTTATTTTTATTCTTATTTTCATCCTTATTCATTTTTATTTTTATATTTAATTTAATTTTTATTCTGAGTGTATTATAATTTATCATTTCATTCTTGGTTCATTATTTACTCACTTCTATTCCATCATTCATTCATCTTCTCAATTTCATTTTCATTTATTTTTCATACCCCACATTATTTTATTTTCTTTTCCCTTATTGCTACCATTCAATCTTATTTATTCATGATTATTCCCCCCCCCTATTTCTTTCTTTCTTCCAACCCCCCCCCCCCTCCTTCTCCTCTTATTCCCATCTACCATTACATCATCCTTTACCCCATCCATTCCCGGTCTCCATCATTGTGTTTCTGTACTTCCATTTATATTGCATACTGCACTGCATTGCATCCCATCCGATTTACTGATTTTGTATTGCCTGAATGCTCTTGATTATTTTAGACCTCTAGAGGGGGTCACATATCTCCATCACATGGAATAGTGCCACTTAACTGCGATAGGCACTTTGCTGTTTCCTCCACTAGATGTCACTAGTCCTGAGCATATATATTGGTCTTATTTTTCTTCCCATCACCTGACTTGAAAAAGGAGCGCGCGCTGGTATTCCACCGCAGTGCGCATGCTCGGAAACGCGTCGTCATCACGCCGGAAGATCCTTTGGACGGCTAGTGCGGCTCACCCTGCATTCCACCCTGCGGTCCCACCCTCAGTTCCATGCCAGTGACACCACTCCACTTCCTGCCGGACAGGAACAGGAAGGACTGAGAGGAACACGGACCCCCAGTGGGGATCTCATGCTGTATATGGACCCACCTTACCTACATTTACTTACCCTGATGTAAGTTTTTAATTTATCATGCCAATTAAATACTACAGTCTTTACTCAGAGGCGCCTGTTTTCTCTCTTTGTATTTGTATTCAGCCCCTCTGAGTCAATACTTTGAAGAACCACCTTTCGCTACAATTACAGCTACAAGTATTTTGGGGTATGTTGTTACCAGCTTTGCACATCTAGAGAGTGACATTTTTGGCCAATTGGTTGTGGAGGGGGAGAGATTGGCTTTATTAATCAATCAGAAATAAATGGCACCTTCCCCATGTGCAAATTGTAAAAAGAGAAGAGGGGGTTTACCAACCCTGTCCCACAAAGGGGAGCAGAGGTGGAACCAGAGGGGATTTAAATGTGCCACAGATACCAAAGAAAAATAAATAAATCAATAATTTTTCTCTCCAAATTCAATCTTTGTTTAAAAGTTGATAAAAGAATTTTTATTGAAAATACATCATAACAAATCAGCATACATGTTCATTACAGTATATATATAAATATAGTATACATCTGATATGATACTTCAATTCAGAAGAGCCCATACAGGGACCATGTAAAGATACAACAAGTTGCTGGAACAATGCGTTTCACTGTAAGTGCTTCCTCAGGCTCCGGTTATTTCAGAGTATTCTCTAATATGTTTCGAAAAATCTATAGAACAGACAATATACAGTACATGTTAGCTTATAACATCATCATTGGTCAAAATATATCCAAGATTTCTTTTTTTGTGTATATCCTATTGTAT
This sequence comes from Pelophylax lessonae, assembly GCF_965119305.1. Classification (NCBI taxonomy): domain Eukaryota; kingdom Metazoa; phylum Chordata; class Amphibia; order Anura; family Ranidae; genus Pelophylax; species Pelophylax lessonae. Next base: position 145,401,635 of record NC_138769.1, on the reverse strand, counting down.
TCAAATTTTTTTCCTTTTTTTTATAAAAAGGGGCCCAAGGGGCCCAAGGCTGTGTGAAAGGGGCCCAAGGCTCCTCTCTTCTCTTTTATACTCTGTAGCTCCTGCTGGATTCTGCTTCTAATCCCCTTGTGGAGGCGCCATTTGTGGATGGACATTTTATAGTTACACAACCTATCACATTGCTATAATCTTTTTATATGAACTATAAACTAAAGGATTTATGAATAAGTGGTTGTGGAGCTAATCATCTGAGTTTCTATTATTTCTTATGAGGAAACTCGCTTTAATATAAGAGTGCTTTGGATTACAAGCATGTTTCCGGAACAAATCATGCTCGCAATCCAAGGTTTTACTGTATTTGGCTCCATCCATCTTCCCATCAACTCTGACCAGCTTCCATGCCCCTGCTGAAGAAAAGCATACCCACAACATGGTGCTGCCACCACCATGTTTCATGGTGGGATGGTGTGGTTAGGTGATGTGCAGTGCTAGTTTTCCACCACACATGCCATTTTGCCTTTAGACCAAAATGTTAAATTTTGGTCTCTTCTGACCAGAGCACCTTCTTCCACATGTTTGCTGTGTCACCCACATGGCTTCTCACAAACTGCAAATGGGATTTCATATGGCTTCCTTTCAACAACCGTTTTCTTTTTGCCACTCTTCAATAAAGGCCAGATTTGCATGACTAACAGTTGTCCTGGGGACAGATTCTCCCACCTGAGCTGTGGATCTTTGCACCTCCTCAAGAGTTACAATGGGCCTCTTGGCTGCTTCTCTGAACAACCCTGACTTGTCTGGTGTGTTCCTTGGCCTTCATGATGCTGTTTGCTTAATAAGGTTTTCTAACAAACCTCTGAGGGCTTCACAGAACAGCTGTATATATATGGAGATTAAATTACACACTCTATTTACTAATTACGTGATTTCTGAAGGCAATTGATTCCACTAGATTTAAGTTAGTAGTATCAGAGTAAAGGGGAATGAATACAAATGCATGCCACACTTTTCAGGAATTTATTATTTTCCTTCTACTTCACAATTATGTGCCACTTTGTGTTGGTCTATCACATAAAATCCCAATAAAACACATTTACTTTTTTGTAACATGACAAAATGTGGGAAATTTCAAGGGGTATGAATACTTTTTTAAGGCACTGTAACTCGGGGACTGCTTGTACTAGCAAGTAATAGCAAAGGTACACTGTTGACTTAAAGAGGATGTGTTGTGAGTTGCTGTGATGAAGAATTTTCTTTGCTAAAGACTTTTACCTATTTACTATCGAAAGCATTTAAAAAAGAGAGTTGGGTTGAGCCTTTGGCTGAAGTATTATTTTTTTTGTGGATTTCTGTTATTTGTGAAAGTGTGAGTTGTGATAGCACACCATTAGGCCACAGTGCTGGACAGGTGCGTCCCACGCGGGAGACATATGATTCTGAATTACAGTAGTGCAAACCTTGTCTGGTTGGGGCTAATGGTGGATAGGGGACAAAGTCACCCTCTTGTTAAGGACCAAAACCCCTTTATGTAGCACTCAGCAAGAGACCTGGGCCCACCTGTCACATGAGTATGAGTCACATAAATCTAGGAAGGGTGTGGAAAGAGAAAGTGAAATTTCTCATTGATTATTTAGTTGTTTGCAAAATTATAAGCCTGAGCTATTAAGCTCTGTAAACAATATGCCTTTTTCAACTGCACGGCTAAGAATTGAAAGATAAACTTAGCCTGAAGTGCTACCTGCTGGCTGGAAAAAAATAATCACAACCAGGACCTCTGCATTATTTTGTTAAATAGTAGTAGTATATTTGTATACCTATATTTTTATGCATTTTACTGAGAATGTTATGTTATACTTAGTTCTGAGATGTTTTTTTTAGATTTTGCTGAGCTCAGCAACACCAAAAAAAACACAGAAAACAACTGTGGTGGATGACCGAAAAATTCTTTCCCTGGTGAAGAAAACACCCTTCACAACAGTTGATCAGATCAAGAACACTCTCAAGGAGGTAGGTGTATGTGTGTCAAAGTCAACAATCAAGAGAAGACTTCACCAGAGTAAATACAGAGGGTTCACCACATGTTGTAAACCATTGGTGAGCCTCAAAAACAGGAAGGCCAGGTTAGAGTTTGCCAAACAACATCTAAAAAAGCCTTCACAGTTCTGGAACAACATCCTATGGACAGATGAGACCAATATCAGCTTGTACCAGAGTGATGGGAAGAGAAGAGTATGGAGAAGGAAAGAAACTGCTCATGATCCAAAGCATACCACCTCATCAGTGAAGCATGGTGGTGGTGGTGTCATGGCGTGGGCATGTATGGCTAACAATGGAACTGGTTCTCTTGTATTTATTGATGATGTGACTGCTGACAGAAGCAGCAGGATGAATTCTGAAGTGTTTCTGGCAATATTATCTGCTCACATTCAGCCAAATGCTTCAGAACTCATTGGACGGCGCTTCACAGTGCAGATGGACAATGACCCAAAGCATACTGCAAAAGCAACCAAAGAGTTTTTTAAGGGAAAGAAGTGGAATGTTATGCAATGGCCAAGTCAATCACCTGACCTGAATTCGATTGAGCATGCATTTCACTTGCTGAAGACAAAACTGAAGGGAAAATGCCCCAAGAACAAGAAGAAACTAAAGACAGTTGAAGTAGAGGCCTGGCAGAGCATCCCCAGGGATGAAACCCAGCGTCTGGTGATGTCTATGCATTCCAGACTTCAGGCTGTAATTGACTGCAAAGGATTTGCAACCAAGTATTAAAAAGTGAAAGTTTGATTTATGTTTGGTAATCTGTCCCATTACTTTTGGTCCCTTAAAAGTGGGAGGCACATATACAAACTTTAGTAATTCCTACACCGTTCCCCTGATTTGGATGTAAATACCCTCAAATTAAAGCTGAAGGTCTGCAGGTAAAGCACATCTTGTTTGTTTCATTTCAAATCCTTTGTGGTGGTGTATAGAGCCAAAAAGATTAGAATTGTGTCGATGTCCCAATATTTATGGACCTGACTGTATATCATGTACCTTCCAAGTTGTTTACTCAGCTCATTCCCTAATAATTTTAGGGTATTTTATAACCATTATAGTAAGAAGAGATTGCTAATTGTGCGGACTAATTTCACGGTTTGCTATTTATATGTCACACATGACAGTCTGATATATTGCCTACTTGTTACTTTGTGTGCTGTAGTACCACTGACAAAAGAGGAGCATTCAGCTGATGTTTAGGCAAACTTGGAGGTCTGCCACTAGTTTAGACATGCCATAGAATTCTATAACAAGATCTCTCTGTCCCATTTACAATTTTGATTACATTTTAATATTTTTTGAGATAGGGTGATAGAGCATGTATTGGTGTATGAGTGTACACTGTTGCAGTTTCTTGTTGCAAATGTTTTACATTTTACATTACTAGCAAATGTGCGCCTTTTCGTGAATTGTTTACTTTAGGCTGTTTTTGGTTTCTGAACAACACAGCAATAGGACAACATTTTAGCTGGCCAATTGTTTGGTCAAGAGGAGGCAATATGGCCTCTGGTTAACTGGTTGTGGACCAGGGGGTATAAAGGAAGAATCGTTGATGCTGATGGCAGCAGGGGGTGAAGGGGAGAGAGCAGTGACAGCTGACCATGGAATATTGGGTAAGGGAGAGAAGGCATACCGGAACTGAGTGTGGGGAGATAGAGGAGGCAGAATGACAAAAGAACATGGACTTGGTGGTGGTGGTAGGGAAGGGCATTTTTCTTTTTTTTTTTAATGCTTCTGTATGCAGTTCTATTTCAGCCAATGTATCCATGCACATTGTGGCTTTAAGATTTATATTTTTGAGCAGCATTCAAGATATAATAAATGCCCAAACCTGTATTTGGAGGTTAGCTCAATGGCATCATTTACACATATATGGCAATCAATGCATCTAAACACGCAAACTTGAAAGTAAATTTTATCTAGTGGCTAAAATAAATGCATATTCTAACCAACAGAATGAGTTTAGATGCATACGCTTCTAAACATCATACGCACGTAATTACATGCCAAAACAGGAATTTTCCCACTAGATTGCTGGCACAAAGATCCAGCGTAGATAGAAGTATTTTTAATACACCCATGTGCAGGAAACCTAAAACATATTATTCCACTTAAAATTCCTTATTGGAATAACCTTTGTATTTAACGTACTCCAGACAGTTTAGGGCTTGTGTCTGTGGGCTTTCGTTCTTATGTATATAGGAAAAAAAACACTTAAAGTGTTACTAAAGTCTGAATGTTTTTTTTTTAATTAAAATACAAAACATGTTATACAGTACTTACCTATTCTCTGCAGTGGTATTGCTCAGAGCGGCCCTGATGCTCCTCTTCTCCTGTCCTTGGCATCAATCTTGGCTCCTCCTCTTCTTTTTGTGTCCCCATAGCAAGCAGTTTGCTATGGGGACAAACAGGTTGTGCTCGCTCCCGACCTGTGTATCTATAGAGCTACACTCCAAAGACTTACACAATGGGAATTAGGCCCGCCCACTTCCTCTTTACTGTATCTGATTGACAGTAGCAAGAGCCAATGGCTCCTGCTGCTGCTCGAATGCTGTGTAAAGAGGAAGAGAGAGGAGAAGAGATGCAGCCGTGCACAGCTCTGATCTTTTCTCCCCTCTCTTCCTCTTTACACAGGGAAGGGGGGGCATAGGGAAACTGAAAACATTTTTTATTTTAATGTAAGCAATGCATTAAGGTAAAAAAAAGTTTAGTATCACTTAAAAGCAGGTCAAGTGCAGGCCAGAATTATGCATAATCTCAGAAGTATCTATAACTGATGTCAACCTGATGCCATCAACACAGGCCCTTAGAACTCTTATCTTATTGACAGTTGCAATTTTTTACCTCTGCATCCTGTTTAGCATGCTTTGCGACAATTAGGCTCCTTTCACACGGGCTGTCCTAACAGGTCCACCTGTTAGTTTTTCAGGGGGACCTGATCGGACCATCCATCCCCCCCCCCCTATGGAGCGGTGGATGTGCATGTGTCCACTGCTATCCGATCTGATCCTGTCCGCCAAATCCAGACGGATGGTGGTCCTATTTTGCATCTGTCTGGTGGATAGGATTAGATGAAAATGAACCACCTGTCTCCCCATAGAGGAGAGCAGGACTCTGACAGGTCAATCTCTGCACAGTGAGCGGAGATGGACCTGTCATCTGGCTGCTCATTGGGGATCAGCAGAGCAGTCCCTGCTGAACCAGGGGAGTCCGTCAAACGGATCCCCCCCATGTGAAAGGAGCCTTATACTTGAAAGGATTGTATACCAGTTAAAATTCTTATGTTACTGATAGTTGCAATTTATATTTCATAATTCAATTTAGAATGCTTGTGTTTTTGAGATCTGTGCTTTGAAGCACTGCATTGCAGCACTATTTTGAACACTATTACTGACAGCTGTATTTTATATTCTAGTATTTTGATTACAAAGCCTATGACACTGACAAGCTACACTTTATATTACTTCTTTCAGTTTAGAATGCTTTTGATATTGATTCTTTATTTTATTTATGAATGTTGTTAAGAATGTGTATGCTGCTGAAAGATTTACTTTATATTAATGCATTCTGTCCAAAATTCTTAAGTTACTGGCAGTTGTATTTTTTATTTCTGCTATTAATTTAGAATGTTTATGTTACTAAAAGTTGTAATTTACAGTCCTGCATTTTATTTAGAATGCTTATGTTACTTAGGCCCCATGCACAAGGATGTCACAGTACACACTGTACATCCAGATGAGTTTGGAGCTCATTAAATGCTTTGCTAGGCTTTAATGTGCATTCAGTCTAGCTGTGTTTACACAAACAAAAAATTCTGTTCAGCTAGAGACCATTTAGAGCGGGGGTCAGCTACCAATCTATCGCAATCTACCCGTCGATCGTGGGTACATGACTGGTAGATCACAATCTTTCCTTTCCGACCCCCGGAACATGGACAGGAAGGCCAGCAGAGGTGGAATTTACTGTAACCAATCCTCTTTCCTTCTGCATCCACTGAAAGATGCCTCTCCTTCTCTCCCTCCTGCCGGCATTTAGCGGATGTAGGAGGAAAGGCGATTGGTTATAAGAAATGCTGCTCCTGCTTCTCTACTTTCCCTGTTCCTCTTTGTTTATTTGCCCTGCCCCTGTGTGCTCCCCTGCCCCTCCTTCTCCCCACAGCACTGCTGGCTTCGGCTTCGGTCGGTGAATATGTAATTTACTGGCCCCTTCCTTTTCCTAATGAAAAGCACAGCGCACTTCCCATTTAGTCTCAGTCCAGTGCAACTAAGGCTGCAGAGGGAGGAACTGTGGAATCTCTTTCCTCAGTCTATTTCTTTGTTTCCAAAATGAGACATCAGCAGTCTGTTTAGACCCCTGAAATTTGACCGAAAATCCCCAATGGAGAATCTAAAAAAGTTGTAAAAAGATAATAAAAAGATATTACTGTAAAAAATAATAAAAAATAAATAATATTGTAAAAAAAAAAATAATATTAAAAAAACAAAACAACTGACACTAAAAAAATTGTCCTACTGACACCAACCTCTGCTCTACTGATACAATCCACTGCTCTACTGACACTGTCCACTGCCCTACTGACACCTTCCACTGCCCTACTGACACCTTCCACTGCCCTACTGACACCATCCATTGCCTTTCTGACACTGTCCACTGCCCTACTGACAATGTCCACTGCCCTACTGACACCAATCTTTGCCCTACCAACACTGTCCACACACTGTCCACTGCCTTACTGACACTGTCCTCACACCCTCCACTGCCCTACTGACATGTCCATCGCTCTAGTGACTGACATGTCCACTTCTAAGGTAGTGTAAGTTTATATTTTTACATTGACTTTTGTTGTATTATATTTTTCTAAGTTTTTATTTTATTTAGTTAGGCCTTGCTCGTTATTTCTTAAAAAATCAAAAGAGCGTCAAACCACGGTGATCTTTGATCCCTTTTCTGTTGTTCAGGTAGATTTTAGCCTCTAAAAGCTTGCATACCTCTGGTTTAGATCTCTTGCACACAGGCACCGGAGCCTTTGCATTGTAAATTCTTGTGCATTTCCTCTGCCTGGGGAGCCCAGGTGCTGCCTACAGCCACCCAAAGAAATGAATGGCTGTGCAACGCTGTACTCAGGTATATGCTGGTATTTACATAAACATTTATATAACACAGTTGTACTCCAAGAATAGATTTTTTTTACATTTGGGTACAGTGTTGCATGACCGAGTAATTGTCAGTCAAACTGTCACACCACTGAAAAGTGAAAATCGGACTGGTAATGAGGGGGGATATAAAGACTGGTACTCGACGGGCAGGGCCAGATTAAGAGCATCATGGGCTTGGTGCTGAGGATTTTGAAGGGCCTTAAGGGCCGTGCCTTGGCATGCACCCAGAGGAGGAAGGGTGCAGCCATGCATGCCTAATTCAACATGGGATGCTGTCTCTGAATCCCATAAACACATCCATGCATCGGCAACTGTCCCTCCTTGTCCGGCCTTCGCGCTGTGTGGGGAGGTTCTGAGGGTGCTGCCTGGGGAAGCGAGCATAGAAGCCAGACTTCTGTGTTTACAAGTGACAGATGAGCGGTAACAGTGAATATGGCCAACCCGGGGCCTATATAAAAGGTAGGGGCCTGGAGCTGAAGCTCCAATAGCCCCTACGTTAATCTGGCCCTGTCGACGGGTTAAAACTATTGGTAAGCTCTGCGCCATTACTGAAAAAAAAAAAAAACTTTTGAGCTATAGGCCATTCAATGGTGTTACTCACCTGCTGTTTGATTATTTTTAGAGGAATTTAAAATCAAAACAAGACATTAAAAACCAGGGCAAGTCTATAAAAACCTTTTAAACACATACAAAGAAAACTAGCCACAAAATGGTGATTCAAGTTAATATACTTTTCTTTTCACTCGTTCTTTTCAGACTTCTGTACAAAAAGGTATTTATTCAGTCATCAGCAGCAATTAGACTGTGAGATTATCTGCAGCTTAGCAAGCTTTTTCCTATTGCTCCATCTTGTCAGCCCTATTCACATTGTTTGCTTCTTTTCTCTCTCTTTACGTGTGGAAAGAATTATCCAAGTCAGTGCACTTGTCTGCTTCACACATGTCCGCCGGGATTGTCCAACTCTCCTCATGCTCGGCCTGCTATTATCCTTGCTCACTCTGCTTTCTGTGGGTTTACTTGCTCATAGTTTCTGATTTATGATCCACATTTATCCTCATACTGGTGACCAATCATTTCACACTCCATCTGAACAATAGCCAAGTAGTTTGTGAAACATATTTAATAAATGTCAAGGAAGTGTCAGTTACATTCCCAGGAGAAAACAGAGAAAGGTTGTATTGGATTAAGAAGAGAACACAAAGAAAGTAGATTTCCAAAGAAACTAAACTGTATTTTCAGTGAGCACATCTTTTGGATTACCGTTGTTCCTTTTAAATGGTGACTTTCCAACCTATACATACTTGCTTTGCAATATTTGTAGGCTTTTTTTTTTTTTTTCATTTTGGACTGTTCATTTTGGATTTCCCCCCAGATGTAAGGGAAATTCCTGGAAGTCACCACTAGAACTAGTATACCCATTGGAAGACTCCCCCCCCTATTCCTGTTCAGGTGACCGCTCAAAATGTGGGACTCTCGATTCGGTGAAATGGTTACCAGGGCGAACAGAGAGAGTGAATGTCCTTAATGGGGACATAAACAGCATTAAAAACCTGACCGGTGGTCTAAAGCTATTCCACTCTAAAACAATAAATAAAAAGTTTGCCTTCAGTCATACTTGAATTATTCTAGTGCACTGTAGTTTCCCTTGAATCGACTAGCCTTTTGTACTCTGAGACACATGGGGATTCCATATCTGACCATCTCCTGATAATACTGGGCCCCTGGCATCTGCTGGTTCCATATCATTCATTACTGACTTTGAAAAAGCATTGTGCAAGTAAAGCCATAATTAATTAAGAATTCCAGATCTGAATGCTTGTCAACGCAAACATTGATGTTTATGGATCAGTATGATAGTTTGACAGTCATTATTTTAAAGAGAGGTCATTAATGGCAGTATGGTGAAGCAAAATGACAACAGAATTGTCCAAAATGAAAGCATTCCACTTTTTAGGCTTATCAAATCCTTATCCTGACCTTAGTTTCAATGAGATGATGTAATATAACTGGATACAGGCCATTCATACATCATAGCAAAATATTTAAAGTATATACAGTACCAATATTTGGCTCTGTTGGTCTGCAATTCATTGCTGCAGAGAAACGTATGGTGCGCTAGTATTTATTCTTGTCTTGCAGCCTGCAGATTGACTGATTCCCCCAAGTGGGCTTTGCTATTGTTCTAAATCCTTTTTAGACTAATATCTTATGTCTCCTTTTCTTTCTTGGCCCCCCTTTGGCTTTCCTGGTCCTCTCTTTTGGACATGAGTTCTTCAATCTAGATTGCCTTTTTCCATATTCCCAAATTTGTAAGATGGCTCCTCCAGTCCCCCTAAAAGTGTCCATTTTAAATTGTAGAGGTTTTAATACCCCTAAAAAACATAGGCAACTTTTGTACCATTTTCACAAAATTCATACTCAAATACTTTTATTAGAAGAAACACATTTCTGGTCTGATAAAATTCCCCACCTCCAAAGTAAACACTATCCCACCTGGTACCGCTGTACCAACCCCTCTGCCAGAGCTAGGGGGGTTCTATAGCGTTTCATTGTTCTTTCGTGCCTGAAGTACTAGATTCATTCATAGCAGATATATCTTCCTGAAATTGAAATATGCAATCAGTTTTTACTATTTTTAACGTGTACTCTCCCAATCAGGATCAGCTGTGTTTCCTCTCCTCGATGATGTCCCGTCTTTAGTCCTTTGGTATCACAATATAATCTTCAGAGGGGACTTCAACACTTCATTGATACCGAGACTTGATTCCTCTTCGGGTAAGTCTTCTATATCTCCTGCCTCCCTGACCAAAATTCGCTCCGTTTTTTCCAAAATGTCACTGGTAGCTGTGTGGCAGCTGTTATACCCCTCTGGGAGGGATTACACATATTTTTCCCCTGCTCGCTCGTCTTATAGTGGAATTGAATATTTGATCTCTCAATCCCTTCTAGAATCTACCCCTTCCTCATCTACTGGGATATGACTCTGGTCTAATCATGCCCCAGTGCACTTGAATCTCTGACGCATTCCTTTAGGCGACAAAGGATTATTTTGGAGGCTGAATGATAATCTTTTAACTGACTCAGTTTGCTCTCAAGCTATCTCACAAGCTATTCGGGAGTTCATTTGTAACCATGCCCAAGATCAAACCAACCATTTAACCAAATGGGAAGCATTGAAGTGCGTCCCCAGGGGTATATTTATTCAACATGGATCCCGACCTAAAAGGGAATGCACGTTGGATATTAAACGCCTTCTGTCCCAGATTGCCATACCAGAGGCCACTCATAAATGCTCTCTTGATCCCCTAACATTAGTGGAATTATCCAACGCTCGTCGGGATCTTTTGCGCCTGCTAGCAGAACGTTCTTTGATAGTCAGAGATAAAAAGCGACACGTCCATTATTCCCAGGCCAAAAAGTGCGGTAAACATCTTGCTCGTGTACTGCACCCTAGAAAATGCTGCTTAGTGATCCCTTTTATCCTGTCCCCCTCAAACACCAAACGATATGCTAATTCAGAAATGACTGGGGAATTTCATAGATACTATTCCTCTCTATACAACTTGCCTCCCCTGACGGCATCTTCTTTCCCTTCATCCAGCATTCCGGGTATATACTTATATTACACTATATATTAAACAGCTCTGCCCACCATTCCTGAGCCTGTTACAGAGGAACTAGACTCCCCTTTAATGGATGTAGAAATCTTGTAGGTTATTAAGGGTCTTAGAAAACGGAAAGAGTCCTATCCCTTGCAGGTTCTCTCCACGTTTTTTAAAAAAACCTTTGCATGCCTCCTGCCCCACTTCTGACCAAAGCTTTTGAATCCATAGACAAATTCCACCTCCCTTATTCTCGTCTTTTACAAGCCACAATAGCAGTTATCCCTAAACCAGGGAAAAATCCCTCTATCTGCAGTAATTATAAGCCAATCTCCTTGCTAAATATTGATCTAAAGTTATTTGCCAACATTTTGGCGAGTCATCTGTCCCCTTTACTTCCTTCAATTATCCACAGGGATCAAGTGAGTTTTGTCCCAGGGCGTGAAGCCCGAGACAACACCACCAAAACACTTCACTGCATTTCCTTCGCTCAGCGTAATCACATTCCAGCTAGCTTTCTCTCATGTGACGCAGAGAAGACCTTTGACAGGGTCAACTGGTCATTTCTTCCTCAGGCACTTGCCCAGATAGGATTAGGTCCCAGGATGCTTTCCCATATCATGTCTCTTCAGTAATGGTTAATGGGACCCGATCTGATCGATTCTCTATTGCAAATGGTACTCGACAGGGCTGCCTCTTATTGCCCCTACTATTCGCCATTGTTATAGAACATCTTCCCCAGGCTATTAGAGCTAACCCTTCTATTAATGGCATACTCACCCCATCAGCACATTGTAAATGATTCCTCTATGTGGATGACCTACTCCTGTATGTCACACAACCACATATCACTACCCCCTCCCTTTTAGCTGAAATCCCTAGATTTGGTTCGCTCAGCAACTTTAGGCTTAACTTTGCTAAAACAAAGGCCTTAAATATCTCCCTACCACATAAAACTCTCTCCAATCTCCAATCCAATTTTCAGTTTCGTTGGCAACCTAGAGCAATTACCTACCTAGGTACCCCTATCCCAGTGCACATATTAGACCTATATGCTTTAAATTATAGTCCACGCCTCACAAAAACTAGGCTCAGCAGGATATCCAGGCTTCCTGGTTGTATTAATATATTAAAAATGTATATACTTTCCAAACTGTTATATTTATTTATTTCAGGCTTTACCAATTGCACTCCCTTCCCCCTTTTTTCGTACTCTTCGCTCCCTTGCAATTCGGTTTATCTGGTGCTGCGGCCACTCCAGATTAAAGCATAAACTTCTCTACTACCCCAAATCTCCCAGATTTCGAATTATAACATGCCTCTGCGATTATATCTCACCTTCTAGAATGGTTCCCTCACCCCTTGCACAAAGCCTCAACCCTGGTGGAACAGGATATGTCTCCTGTAGACCTCCGTGCTCTGCTATGGGGCCATGATTCCTCATTTAAATCCTTAGCTACGCTCTCCCCCTTGGCGGCAGCAGCCCTCCAAGTTTTGTACCGTAAGAGAGATGTTTACTCGCTTTCCTCCGACCCATGTCCATTAACCACGTTGTTTGACAATCCAGCCCTCCCTGAGAACGATATCATGCTCATGGAGGAGATGCAAGCTAGAGAGCTTTATAAGTGGGAAAAGTTTACCAACATTTGGTACATATGGATTCATTATTCCTCTTCGGAGAAATTGAGTAAGAGTATCCACCAATAACTCTAACCTTTTTTATTATTATTATTATTGAATTATACCCCGAGAGAACTCATCTCCACTGTTTCTTTCCCTTTCTTTCCATTCTTTCTCTACCTTTTTCTAGCTATACTTTTCTCTTTTATCTTCTTACACTTACCATAAATATTATTACACATTTTTCTTTATGTCTGTTTATCCTCACATGTGTTTTATTCTCATATATGTTTATCCTCAGAACAGTGCTCTTCTATGGATATTGACCCTTCTTGAGATGTTTTATTTATTTTTTATTGCAATGTATTTACTACTTTGCAAATAATGTTCATGTGCATTTGAATTTGCTCACTATGAGGGACAGTCTTTGTCACCTTCTAAAAATCTGTTAATAATAATAAAAAAATGTATTCAACCTTAAATATATATACCAATATTTTATGGTGGAAGCATTTGATAAGATAAGTAGTGTCCTTCCAGTTAGGCTGTTAGGTAAATGTAGTAATTGGCCCCACTATAGTGAGTGGAATGGTTGATTCCAGTTAGGCTGTTAGGTAATTTTAGTTTGGCTCCACTGCAGTGGAAGTGGTTGTTGATTATTTGAGTCTGCTTAGGGTACTTGAGCTCAGAGTTTGATTGCTTCCTCTTGCCGCTGGAAGAAGCTTTCAGAGCATAGGGAGGGAGATTCAAATGAATATTCATCATACCCTGGCCAATCCCTGGAAGGGGGCATCCAGAAGGTGGCTGGAAAGGTGATACATAGACAGGTGGCCTGAACAGATTATTATTTTCTCGTCAGGGATGGTTCCAGTACTCCTGGAGCTGCTGACCCTAGGAGAAGAATCACTCAGACAAGAAACTACAGTTTGGGCCTCAGCGGTGGCTGGGCTTAGTGTCTTAAGAGAATTGCTGAGTAGTCATATCTGCTGAAGGACACTTCTTCAAAGCCCTGATTTAGGGAAGGAGTTTGTTATCTTCCTCACAAGAGATCTACCTGTGGAGGCTGGGTGGTAGATAGCTCGTAGGAAGATCTTGCTGGGGACTATTAGTTGTGCAAGTGCCAGAAGGGATCAGTGGCCAGAGATTGCCCTGTGGTCTGCAGCTGTAGAGCCCTTACAGATTTCTACCCTCCCCTGCTACCCCCAGAAAGCTGCTATCAAGAGAATTGTGAGAAGTTTGTCCTTCTTTGCTGTTGCTGAATGTTTTGGAATAACTCATGAACCCAAACCTCTTCCTCCTGTTAAAGTTCTGCTGCAATAAATCCTAAAAAGACTTCCCATAGTCTAAGATTTAATTGTTAGTGTGTTGTGATTGGTAGACTCTGTACTACTTAGGAAGAACCTGTCTGTTTCAAACGGTCCCTTTAGAGGTGAGTGCTAGAGATGATTGATAATAGTTTGGTGGTTTTACCAGATTAAAGTAATTTCACCATATGACCAGCAATTACATCTTCTAAACAACCTTTCTTAATCCACAGAACAATGGAGAATAACTAAAAAATGTCCATTCTGTCCATTTAATTATTTTGTTGACTTTGATTGTCTGCTGCTATTTATATTCCAAGTACACACCATCATGCAGAGTGTGACTTTTAATTGTGCTGTACATGAAAGCTATCTGCTACAAAACCTACAAACAGATCAAATGGTATGTACATTTTAACTAAATAGCAAACATCACAAGACCAGAATATAAAAAAAACTGTAAATCCATAACATAAGAAGTAAAACATTGACTTGACATGTTTACAATGTGGTTCAAAGGACACCACCCAATAAACACAAAAAAATATTTGTAAGCAATAGATCTAGGTATTCTTGTAAAAATTACAGACAATTCAGAGTACTCCAACAAAGAGGACAAAATGCAGGGGTGTGTGGTAAGTTCAATCTTAGTGTCCTTACATCGGAAAGGACTTTTATCTCCTAACATTCAGATTTATGCTGCACTTTGACAGTGCTATGATCTTTTCAGTGTGGCTGCTCTGTGATTTTCTGTACTCCCCTCATTGATGGGGGTCACTAAAGATCCATTCATACAATTTGGTCCCTTTTGATGTACCCCTTGTGGTCCTGGGGAGCTCTTGTGACGTGGGTTCCCTCTGGGGTGGCCTTCTGAGCTGAGCTGCAAGCTGCGGTCAAACAACCAGTTTTATATACTTTTATCCATGCGGTTATTTTCCATTGTTGTATGGCTCCAACTGAATTAATGCACTTTATAGCCTTATACCTCTGAAGAAGAAAAAAACATTGATTTTTCTAAACGCGTTGGGTGTCTATCTCTGTTACTAACAGTTTACTTAGGCTTTGTTTATACAACAATTCATATACAACCACATTGTTTTTATCTGTTTATTACTGTTATTTTTGCTTGAGATACATGCAATAAAATTTGTACTTTTTTTAACTGGCTTTGATGTATGCCCTAAAAAATCCCACTAAAGGGGGTCCTGTACACATATTTTAGGTATTCTTGTATGGCAACAAATTCAATGGAATGCTGCTATACAAAGTGTGCTTTTCTCATATATGTTACTATTCTTTTAGCTGCAATATATTATACTGTATCTTACAAAAGTGAGTACACCCCTCACATTTTTGTAAATATTTTATTATATCTTTTCATGTGACAACACTGAAGAAATGGCACTTTGCTACATTGTAAAGTAGTGAGTGTACAGTCATACAGATCAATTTGATGCAGTGTGCGGCGTATGGTCTGAGCACTGACAGGCTGACCCCCCTCCCCCCCACCCCTTCAACCTCTGCAGCAATGCTGGCAGCACTCATATGACTATTTCCCAAAGACAACCTCTGGATATGATGCTGAGCATGTGCACTAAACATTTTTGGTCGACCATGGGGAGGTCTGCTCTGAGTGGAGCCTGTCCTGTTAAACTGCTGTATGGTCTTGGCCACCGTGCGGAAGCTCAGTTTCAGGGTCTTGGTAATCTTCTTATAGCCTAGGTCATATTTATGTAGAGCAACAATTCTTTTTTTCAGATGCTCAGAGAGTTCTTTGCCATGAGGTGCCATTATGAGAGAGTGAGAGTGTTGACACCAAATTTAACACACCTGCTCCAAATTCACACCTGGGACCTTGTAACACTAACAGGGGAGGGAAAATAGCTAATTGGGCCCGATGTGGACATTTCCACTTAGGGGTTTACTCACTTTTGGAGTACTCGGAGGAAACCCACGTGAACAAAGGGAACATCTACAGCAAAGGTAGTGCACCTCCTCTTGGAACATTATAGGGGTCGAATAACTGTTGGGGAGGGGTCTGCATTCTCTGTATTGCAAAGGACATTTCAATACATGTAACACAGATATCATTAATTTAAACTTGTTAGGCTAATGTCATATTTGCAATCCCTCGACTATGTAAAATCTAAAGGATCCCTATACAGGGCAGTAATGTTTCTTTAATGTATGTCACTACTTTGTTGGCTGGATGAGCGAGACATTGCAGTTTCTGGACTTCCTGTAAATGTTATATCTTGGAGTACAGTACAGGACACAGGCAAAGTGCTGTTTTCATAGACCCTGGGTTATAGGCCCATACCTTCAGTTGATTGGACACTGGCCAGCTTTTGAATGCAAACCCACTGGGGCCTCCTCTAAACCCATATCACACTCCACAAATCCTCAGTTTTGTAGCAAGCAATGCAGAGTAACCTAGAAAATGAAAGGAGTGTGTCCTGTGTCCTGTACTGTATTTCAAAATATGGAATTTACAGGTTTACATTTATACTGTAAGTCAGAATTCCTCTTGTCTTAATTGTACAGTATTGGATCTAGACAAACTATTCATAGACCCTGCAATGCCCCCAAGCAATGAATGAGAAGAGTGGGCGACAGCTAGGCAAACAGAACTGTGCACATACAGTAGGCCTTACAATGACTGAGGGGTCAAAAAGTCCCAACTTCAGAGTGGATGTGGGCCATAAGCTGTATAAGACTGGACATCCACCTAACAAAACTTTGAAAAGTATGAACAGAGGACAAAGTGCCCAGGAAAGTCTCACCAATCAGGTGGAATGAGCACGTAAAAGCCTAGCTGGAGATTTGTCCTTGAGAGTGTAAGCTCTGAAAATCGTATTTGTTATCCATCTCTCGATGGTGTACTTGGAAGCAGGATGTCCCTTGCAAGGTCCTGAGGACAGGACAAATAGGGATGTCAGGTCCTGGATTTGAACCCGGAACCTCTGCTGCGTCAGGCAGTGTCTCTTCTTGCTGAGCTACCTGAAATGCTAGAAAGATCCCTGAACTCTTTGCTCCTCCCGTGAACTTCCTTCTATAAGCCATGTCTCTGAACTTCCTGTTTGCCAGATTATTGTGCTCTCTTCACGCAGTATCCCGCTTGTGTCTTTCCTGTTACTGTCCATATTTTGCTACCACTTGTTATCAACCCTGTCTGGAAAACACTAGACATGCTTCTGTAACACCTCAGAGGCGCACTGGAGTGCACAGGCGCAAACTTGCTTGTGCCCGTTTAGCCGCGAACAAACTTATGCGCATGTGCGAAGGCACGCAGACGCGGGCATGCACAGATGTGCGCATGCGCACGCAATAGCCATTATGTTGGGTGCCTAAGTGCCCTATATAAAGGAAGCAGGCACACTTGTCCTTTGCTGTCTTATCTGCAGCTTCTCCTGTGCTCCTGAACCTGAACCTGAACCTGTTGTATCCTGATTGATTACCTGGCTTGTCTCCTACTTCGCTTGATCGCTGCCCACCCTGACCCTGGCTTGTTACTGTGACTACTCTTCTGCCTCATCCTTGTCTTTTCATCTGCTACTGGATCTGGACTTGCTCACTGCCTGGTAGGGCGACCCTGAGGACTGCGACTTGCTGCTAAACACGCAGCAAAATCCAACTCCACCATCAGGAGCTCTGGTGAACAACGGTTGGCACTTAGACTCCGCACCTCAGGCTAGCCTGCACCATGGGCGTAGGAACCGGGGGGGACACATCCCCCCCAGGAAATAATGCGGGGGGGGACAGGATTGGTGAAATCCCCCCCCCAGTTTAGTACTTGGAGAGTGCTGATTATTCGGCTTCCGAACACCTACTGAATGGGGGTGGGGTTTACGACCCAGAAAGGCGCCGATTGGCTGCCTTCTGGGGGCGTAATCTGGGCGCAGGAAAGAGCGCTTGGCCACCGCCACCTTCGTGATGTCCTGGCTGTGATTGGTCCAGTCTCCAGCCTGGACCAATCATCATCCAGGACATCCGATCGCTGACGTCGCAATGGGGGCGTTGCTGGTGCGTGCGGCAGTCACTCACCGTCACCGCCGCTCACCGCTGCTCACCTTCCCGCCGGTTCCCGCCGCAGAGAAGAGGAGAGGCCTCCCGCCGGTTCCCGCCGCAGAAGAGGACGAGGGAGAAGCCGCTCACCTTCCCGCCGCCGCCGATAGCCGAGCCGCCGCCGCCAGGTAAGTGCATTGGGTTGAAGGGAGCACGCACGCTGGTCTCTGCATTGATTGGGGGACAATGCTGTGGCACTCTGCAATCATTGGGGTACAATGCTGTGTGGCACTCTGCAATCATTGGGGTACAATGCTGTGGGCACTCTGCAATCATTGGGGTACAATGCTGTGGACACTCTGCAATCATTGGGGTACAATGCTGTGGGCACTCTGCAATCATTGGGGTACAATGCTGTGGCACTCTGCAATCATTGGGGTACAATGTAGTGGGCACTCTGCAATCATTGGGGTACAATGTTGTGGGCACTCTGCAATCATTGGGGTACAATGCTGTGGTCACTCTGCAATCATTGGGGTACAATGCTGTGGACACTCTGCAATCATTGGGGTACAATGCTGTAAGCACTCTGCAATCATTGGGGTACAATGCTGTGGCACTCTACAATCATTGGGGTACAATGTTGTGGGCACTCTGCAATCATTGGGGTACAATGTTGTGGCACTCTGCAATCATTGGGGTACAATGTTGTGGGCACTCTGCAATCATTGGGGTACAATGCTGTGGGCACTCTGCAATCATTGGGGTACAATGCTGTGGCACTCTG
The DNA here is from genome assembly GCF_965119305.1 of Pelophylax lessonae. Taxonomy (NCBI): domain Eukaryota; kingdom Metazoa; phylum Chordata; class Amphibia; order Anura; family Ranidae; genus Pelophylax; species Pelophylax lessonae. Next base: position 145,383,124 of record NC_138769.1, on the reverse strand, counting down.
CAATCATTGGGGTACAATGCTGTGGGCACTCTGCAATCATTGGGGTACATATACCTGGCGAGTAAAAATGCTGTCCCCCCCAGATTTGTGTGGGTTCCTACACCCTTGCCTGCATCTTCTACCAAAGGTGACATGTCTGTGTTCCCACACCACCGGATCATGTGAGGCACATCAGGTTCAGCCACTAGCCTCGTGACAGTACAAAACAGCCATGTCAGAGCCTGCAAGAGGGGCCTCTCCCCTGGACGAGACCTGGCAGCACCTCGCAGCTCTGTCCCAAGCTGTCAATTCGCTTCAGGGTGGCTACGTGCAATTAGAGGAATGGTTGCATTCTGTGACTACTTCAGGGAATCCTCCTTTGTGTTCAGCGGCTTCTTCCTCCGTGGCACCCGCAGAATCCGTTACTGGGCCCACAGTGGTAATGTTACCGCCTGAACCCAGGATCCCCATCTCCTGAGAGCTTTTCAGGAGACTGAGGCAAATTTAGGGCATTCCGCAACGCATGCGAACTTTAATTTTCACTACAACCTTGGACATTCTCCCTGGAAGCCACCAAAGTAGGGTTTATCATCTCCTTGCTCCAGGGTGAACCTCAGTCCTGGGCACAGCAGCTACTTGAGGAGCGCAGCCTACACCTGGATTCCATGTCCTCTTTTTTCAGCGCCATGGCCCAGTTCTATGATGATCCACAGCGAACCTCCACCGCAGAAGCTGCTCTCCATATGCTCCAGCAGGGTTTTAGAGCAGTAGAGGACTATGTCACAGATTTCAGGCTCTGGAGTACAGATACTCAGTGGAATGATGCAGCGCTGCTTCACCAGTTCTGCTTGGGCCTGTCTGAGGGGTTGAAGGATGAACTTTATCGGATAGGTGTTCCAGACACCTTAGAGACACTAATCGCTCTGGCCATTCAGATAGATCGCCGACTCCGTGACCGTCATGCGGAAAGATCTACTCAGCAGCCTCGTCCGGTCTGGATGATGCCTCGGTTCGCAACTCCGGCTCATGTTACTTCTACTAATCCTGTTCCTGCCAGTTCTGCTCCTGTTAACTTTGCACCAGATGCCCCGGAGCCCATGCAACTTGGATTAATGCGACCATCTCTGACTGCTGAGAAGCGGCATCGCCGGCGACAGAATATCCTCTGTCTATATTGTGGCAAAGGCCGGCCATTATGTGTGTTCATGCCCAGCAAAGCTACGTAAGTGTCTCTCCATCTCTCCTTCAAGTTGTCCAGCATCCTGCCAGTAATACTCACTTAGCTCTCCCAATAATTGCTACCGCAATTATTGACTCTGAAGTTTGTAGCTGTTTCATTGATTTAACCTTCGCAGTTCAACAACATATACCACTTCAACCCAAGAATCAAGGACTTTCTCTTTTTCTAGCGGATGGGTCTCATATTAAATCTGGATCTGTGACCCAGGAGACCCCCTCCACTACCTATGGTCACTAAGGCCACAAGGAGTTGCCAAATCTGGATGCCATCGCTTCCCCTCTATTCATGGTCATTTTGGGGCTTCCTTGGTTGCAGGCCCACAACCCGCAAATTGATTGGGCTTCAGGAATTGTTACGTTTCAGTCTCCCTACTGCCTAAATTTCTGCCTACCAGCTCCCTCCAGTTCTTGCAGTACCCTGATATGCTTGGACTCTGATGCTGAGACACGCTCTGTTGTGCCCGAGCCATACCACGACTATCTGGACATTTTCAGTAAACGGGGGGCTGAAACTCTTCCCCTTCCACGGTCATACGACTGCCGATTGAATTACTCCCAGGGGCCATGACCTCTTTCGGCAGAATCTTCCCTTTACCAGAACGTGAATTAGAGGCTCTGAAAGAGTATGTGGACGAAAGTCTAAAGAAAGGGTTCATCCGTCCATCCATGTCCCCAGCAGGGGCAAGAATCTTCTTTGTGGAAAAGAAGGACCATTCCCTCCATCCCTGTGTGGATTACTGGAACTGAATAAGGTTACTGTCAAGAACCGTTATCCTCTCCCTTTGGTGCCGGAACTCTTCCAGAGATTAAGGTATGCCTCCATATTCATCAAATTGGACCTACAAGGGGCCTATAATTTGGTCCGTATTTGTGAGGAGGATGAATGGAACACAGCTTTTTTTGCCCCAGGTTTGGGCATTTTGAGAATCTGATGATGCCTTTTGGTCTCTGCAATGCCCTGGCCACCTTCCAACATTTTGTGAATGATTTCTTTAGAGATTGGTTGGATATCTTTGTAATCGTCTATCTAGACGATATTCTGAGAAATGTGAATTTGAACGGTGGAGTATCCAGTTCCTAGGCTTGGTGATATCTACAGAGGGAATTAAGATGGACCCTCAAAAGTCTCTGCCATCTTGGATTGGCCTGCCCCATCAGACAAAAATGGGGTGCAGCACTTTGTGGGCTTCGCAAACTTCTATAGAAGATATATCAAGGGGGTCTCTGCCATTATTACTCCCATTACGCAGCTTACAATACAGAATATATGGTTCTGTTGGACTCCTGAGGCCCAGGCTGCCTTTACAACTTTGAAAAAACTTTTACAACTGCCCCCATCCTGAGTCATCCGGATACCGCTCTACCCTATCTCCTTGAGGTGGATGCATCAGAAATAGCAGTAGGGGCAGTTATTTCACAACAGCAGGGTATCAAGGATCGAAAAGCTTTTTTCTCCCATAAGCTCTCCCCGGCAGAGAAGAACTAAGATGTAGACGATCGTGAAGTTCTGGCCATCAAAACGGCTCTTGAGGAGCGGAGGTACTTGTTAGAAGGAGCAGCACACCCCATTCTCATCTTCACAGATCACAAGAACCTTGAATACCTAAGGTCAGCAAAATGGCTAGGACCACGTCAGGCGCAATCGGTGTTATTCTTTTCAAGATTTGCTTTCCACATCACCTATCGGCCAGGGTCAAAGAACACCAAGCCAGATGCGCTCTGCTGCATGTTCGATGACCCGAAGGAAACCCCCAGTGCCCGACACGATCCTGTCCGAAGGTAATTTCTTACTGTTACAGACTAACCTGATGGCCCATATGAAGCAGGCTTCTACAAATGTCCCCTGTGTCCCTGGAGTGTCACTGGTACCCAGGGATGGGTTACTTTGTTTAGGAGACAAAATCTTTGTCCCAGAAGATATCCGAGCGACAGTTCTGGGTCTATGTCAAGACCATCCTCTGGCGGGCCATTTTGGAGTTCACAAGACTCTTGATTTGTTACAGCGCATGTTTTGGTAACCAAACCTGGAAAAGTATTGTAAGGAATACGTGAATTCATGTGCCATTTGTACCTGGAGCAAGTCTGCTAGAAGCAAGGCCTGGGGCCTGCTCAGGCCACTACCAGTTCCTGACAGGCCCTGGAGAATGATCGCCATGAACTTTATAGTGGAGCTTCCCTCTTCAGAGGGATGTTCAGCTTTGTAGTCGTTGACTGCCTGTCAAAAATGGCCCAGTTCTTGCCACTCAGGAGTACACCCACCGCCAAGGAGACCGCTGAAGTTTTCATTAAGGAAATTGTACGTTCTCATGGGATACCAGCAAATATTGTTTCAGACAGAGGGGTCCAGTTTACCTCCCGTTTCTGGAAAGCACTATGTGGAGTACTAAAGATTGAGCTATCCTCGTCATCTGCTTATTACCCTCAGAATAATGGGCAAACCGAGAGGACCAATCAGACGCTGGAACAGTATATCCAATGTTTCACCACATTTGTCCAAGATGATTGGGTAGCGCTACTACCATTGGCGGAGTTTGCTTACAATAATGCCAAACATTTGGTCACAGGGCAATCTCCGTTCTTTGCGAACTAAGGATTTCACCCATCCTTTTTACCTGACATTGCTTCTGAACCCACAGTTCCAGCAATACAGGATACAGTTGATTTTCTCACCCGCAATAGTAAACTGTTGCAAGAGGCAGTAATCAAGGCACAAGCAACGTCTAAAAGAATATTTGAGATGAAGAGGAGAGGTGAATTGATTCTCCAACCGGGTGACTAAGTATGGCTGTCTACAACTAACCTTAGCTTGGCTTGCCCTTCAAAGAAGTTAGCACCCAGGTTTATTGGACCTTTTCTGATCAAAAAAAAAACTTGATGAGGGATCTTATACATTTTCCTTACCAGACTCACTCAGGATCCATCCAGTGTTCCACATATCCTTGTTGAAACCCAACTCCTTCCCAGGCAGGAGTTTGGGGCCGCCTGAACTTGTGATTATCGATGGGGATTAAGAATATGAAGTAGAGGCTATTGTGGATTGCAGGAAAAGGAAGAATCAATTGCAATATCTTATCAATTGGAAAGGTTATGGCCCAGAGGAGAATTTCTGGGAGCCTGAGCAGAATATCCACGTCAAAGAACTAAACCATGCTTTCTTTCGTAGTCATCCACAAAAGAAGGGTCTATTGGGCACCTGAAGGTTGCTCATAAGGAGGGGGCAATGTCAGGAACACATTAGACATGCTTCTGTAACACCTTAGAGGCGCACTGGAGTGCGAAGACGCAAAATCACTTGTGCCCGTTTAGCTGCGAACAAACATTTGCCAGTGCACGTGCGTATGCGCGAAGGCACGCAGACTGGGCTATGCACAGATATGCGCATGCGCATGCAATAACCATTATGTTTGGCGCCCCACCAGGCGGTGGCCTTGCTCACCGCCTGGTGGGGCGACCCTGAGGACTGCCACCTGGTGCTAAACATGCAGCAAAATCCAAATCCACCATCAGGAGCTCTGGTGAACACCGGTTGGCACTTAGACTCCGCACCTTAGGCTAGCCTGCATCTTCTACCAAAGGTGACCTGTCTGTGTTCCCACACCACCGGATCCTGTGAGGCCTCCCTCTGCAGGTCAGGCTCAGCCACTAGCCTCATGACAGACCCATTGGCTTGTTCCTCCACTGCGCTTCTGCCTGATCACAACCTGGGACTACTCATTATTGACCTTCGGCTTGTTTACTGACTACGCTTCTGTTTGATCCTTACCTGCTTATCCGCTACTGGACCCTGGCTTGCTCACCTCCTGGTGGGTTGATCCTGAGGACTGTGACCTTGTACTAACACTCAGCAAAATCCATCTCCACCATCAGGAGTTCTGGTGAACACCGGTTAGTACTTAGACTCTGCACCTCATATAAGCCTGGTCATTGATAGTCCCGCTGCTGCTAAAGCAATTGGCCTGACTTCTTATTATGACAAGAGAATCTGTCTGTCTCATCAAAGCTGTAGCTTTGAGGTAGACTCTGACTACTGTTTGTCCAGGCAATTAAGAAAGATTTTGGATGCTTTTGGAGCTGGGAATAAGGTTGATAGGACTATGTCCTCATTGAGTTGGAAGACTGATATGTGAGGAGACTTGTCAAGCATGTGACCCTTCTGTTGGAAGATACAGGGTCTTTCAAGGATGCTTTGGAAAGATGGATTCTTATCGATCTTAAGTAAATCTATCTAACAGCAGGTGTGGCCTGCAAGCTAGCCCTAGTGCCCTGGTGCCAGACTCCATTTGAGGGCTCCTCCCTTTTCGGTAACAAGTTAGATAGCGCAATAGCCCGGGTCACAGGTGGAAAGTAAGGAGTCCTTCCTCAGGACCGGCGCCTGTTAAACCAAAAACGGGCTCACCCCAGAAAGCAGAATCTGGATCATGCTGGGGAAGCATATACTTACAAGCCTGATCGAGAGTTTCGGGAGAAGATGGAAGTCAAGAGAACCCTCTTTCCGGAAATGCTCTAAGAGTGGATCCACTGGCGACTGAGGACACCAAGTCTTTTTTGAGATTGGGCCTTCTCAGGCATGTCAGGTGTGGGCTCATCCTCTCCGCTATGGACATGTCTGGGGGTCTTCAATCTAGGACTTCTGGACCGTCAGAACGGTCTATTCGGGGCATGCATGGACCTTCAGCAGCGCTCCCAGACTCAGGTTTGTCCCCCCTTCTCTCCCGCTTTAAGCAAAAAAGAGGAAGATGCTTCTGTCTTGGGTGGAATCCCTGATAACTCAGGGCACTACTGAACCCATCCTTGAGGACAAGCAGTGTCAAGGAATTTACTCACCACTTTTCATGATTCAGAAGAAAAATGGCACATGGAGGCCCATCATAGATCTTACCTACCTAAATCATTTCATCAAGAGGGAGAGGTTCAAAATGGAAACCCTGATAACGATCCAACAGTCGGTCAAACCAGGAGACTGGCTAGTCACTATAGACCTAAAGGACACTTATTTCCATGTCCCCATAGCAAGAGACTTTCAACAGTTTCTCAGAATTGCCATCAGTTGGGTTCATCTACAATTTACCCCTTCAGGCTTTTCGCCTCTCACATTTTCAAAAGTCTCGTTGGCCGTCGTAGCCCTAATAAGAACCAGAGGTATTCGTCAACATCACTACCTAGACGATCCTCTCCTTCTGTCCCAAGACAGGGATCAACTATTGGGTTACAAGAGTCAAGTTTTCGCCACACTCCAAGAGTTTGGGTGGCTCCTGAACATGGAGAAGAGTCACTTAGAGCCAACATAGTCTCTCGTGTTTGGGGCTCAGTTCGACACGACAAAAGGCACCATCTCTCTGCCCAAAGAGATAGTCCCAATGGTCCGAGACAGGATACGTTTTGCTCTCTCTTCATCTCATCTCCGTGCTCTGCACTGTCTGAGGGTTATCGGTACCATGGTCGCCACAGCACCCATTGTGAAATGGGTGCTGTGGAAAATGTGGCCCTTCCAGAGAGGCTTCAACCAGCAATGGTGGTCAGAGAACGAAGACCAATGGATCTACGTAACGCCATCCATGAGAGAATGCCTTCCCTGTTGGCTTGAGCAGAAAAATCTTCTCAATCGCCATTCCATTGCCTCTGTTACGTGGACCACAATAACTTTAGATGCCAGTAATGTAGGATGGGGCAGCCACTGTCTAACGGAAATGGTGCAGGGCAGATGGGTCACCCCTCCTCGAGGGATAGTTCCAAACGTTTTGGTGTTCTGAGCAGCATTTCAGGCGTTACAGGCCTTATGTCACCTAACGTTGGGGTCTCCAGTGATGCTCAGATTAGACAACACAACAGCAGCTGCCTACGTAAGGAAACAAGGGGGAACCTTACAGCCTGTCCCTGCTATAAGAGGTAGAGCCAATCATGATCTGGGCGCAGAAGAATCTGTCCAACATATCAGCAATCTATGTTCCTGGAGTCCAGAATGTTTAAGCGGATTTCCTCTCTCAAGTCTGGCTAGACAACAATGAGTAGGCTCTCCACAAGGAAGTCTTTGAGTGGGTCTTGCCCCTGGGGTTCTCCCCAGAGGTCAAACTCTTTGCGTCCCCATGCAACAAAAAACTAGCAAAATATTACTCAGGGTTCCGAGATCCCCAAGCCTTCGGGATGGAAGCCCTCACGAATCAGTGGAGGTTTCACAGAGCCTATGCCTTCCCTCCGATCCTGGTTATTCTCCAGTTCCTACAGAGATTCAAGACAGAAGCAGCAGAGACAGTGGAAATAGTCCTATATTGGCCCAACAGGCGCTGGTTCCCCCTACTGAAGTTTCTGGGATCCGATTCTTCTATTTATCTACAGTGAGGGAAAAAAGTATTTTATCCCCTGCTGATTTTGTACGTGTGCCCACTGACAAAGAAATTATATGTCTATAATTTTAATGGTAGTTTTTTTTTAACAGTGAGAGACAGAATAACAACAAAAAATCCAGAAAAATGCATTCCAAAAAAGTTATAAATTGATTTGCATTATATTGAGTGTGTAGCACCCTGCAGTTAGGTGCTAGGTAAATGTATAGTGGGCCTTGTCTGCCTAACAGCAGGGCTGTGATTTATTTGGTTAGGGTGTCATAGTTTCCAGGTGTGTTTGCTGAGGGGGGAAGTCTCCCCACTGGCTCCTGTGAGAGGCTTCTCATAGGGCAGAGGAGGAAGCCCAATCAGGGGACACATCCCAGCTTGTAACTACCCCAGAAGGCAGATTAGACTGCAAGGGATTCTGGGAGTGGGTATAAGTTTGGAGGGAAGTGCGTGGCACGGTGTCTTTAGCGGGAGCAAAGTCCCAGGAGGGAGAGTACGGCTGTCTCTTCTCCTGTCTGAGGAAGCGGATATCTTGGGGTGTCGCCTGAGTATCCAGAGAGTGCTGAGAGAGTGCTTAGGGGGATCCAGTGTGCGGAGAACCTGCCGAGAGCGAGAGGGGTCCAGTCCCAGGAAAGCCTACACAGGTCCTGAGTACTGAGGATTGCCCCTGGGGGGTCTGCCTAGAGTTAGAAGGGGACCACTCCGGAAGAGGTTCTGGGATCCAGAGTCAGCAAGTTACAAAGGGGGTACATAGTCAGTGGACCCTGAAGAGTTCAAGTTACAAAGGGGGTACATAGTCAGTGGACCCTGAAGAGTTCAAGTTACAAAGGGGGTGCATAGTCAGTGGACCCTGAAGAGTTCAAGTTACAAAGGGGCTACATAGTCAGTGGACCCTAAAGAGTTCAAGTTACAAAGGGGGAACCTGCAGCTGGGCCTCGGATTTATATAGTGTGTCAGTGCAAGGACAGCTATACAGAGTTCTACTTCATACTACCTCAAGCTGGCCAAAGCGGGTGGACAGTATTCAGTAAATTATGCAGCACAACAGTGACAGGAGTTCTACAGTTCTCAGTCCTGAATCTTCTGGATTAAAAGTCCAGGATTCAGCACTTCTGTGTTCTACAAAGTTTCTCAACGTTAGTGGGCACCGGCTGGCGTCAAGGAAGCGCCAACAGGCATTTTCAGGAGTAAAAGTCCCAAGTGAAATTAGTTCAAGCCTCAAGGAGGTTCCCACTCATTCCCTTCTCCCATCCCCTTTAAATTAAATAAAAAAACACAAACAAAGATGCCGTACTTATTCAGCGGCAGGTTGGCTCTGTCCCGCGAAATGACGTACCTGTACATCATTTTGCCAGGCAGCCAGTGGGGGTGCGCGTGCAGGAGGAGCATGCGCACAAGCCGATTGGCCACAGGAGGAGCCAATCAGCAGGTCCGGCCGACACTATGTCCGCCTGGCACCCACGATCACTCCCTGTGGAGACAGAAAAGCGATCTGCTGTTCTATCAGTAATGATCCTGTGTTCCTCCTATTTAGGAACACAGGTCTCTGTGTTCATCCAGCAAGTCCATCCCCCACACAGTTAGAAAGCACCCCCTAGGGACACATTTAACCCTTTGATCACCCCTGGTGTTAACTCCTTCCCTGCCAGTGTCATTAGTACAGTAACAGTGCATATTTTTAGCACTGATTACTGTAGTAATGTCACTGGTCCCCCCAAAAGTGTCAAAAATGCCATTTCGGTGTCCGATCTGTCAGCCGCAATGTTGCAGTCCCACATAAATCTTTACCCTAGTTTGTAGGCGTGATAACTTTTGCGCAATTCAATCAATATACATTTATTGAGATTTTTTTTACCAAAATATATATTGGACTAAAATGATGAAAAAATTTGATTTTTACATTTTTTTTATTGGGAATGTTTTATAGCAGAAAGTAAAAAATATTGTTTTTTTTTCAGAATTGTCGCTTTTTTTGTTTGTAGCACAAAAAATAAAAATCGCACAGGTGATCAAATACCACCAAAACAAAGCTTTATTTGTGGGAAAAAAGGACATCAATTTTATTTGGGTACAGCGTCGCACACCATGCAATTGTCAGTTAAAGTAACACAGTGCCATATCGCAAAAAATGGTCTGGTCATTAAGGGGGTAAAACCTTACGGTCCAGAAGTGGTTAAAGGGAGTGCTCCTAATCTCAGCTTGTTACCTATATAAAAGACACCTGTCCACAGAAGCAATTAATCAGATTCCAATCTCTCCACCATGGCCAAGATCAAAGAGCTGTCCAACCAGGTTAGGGACAAGATTGCAGACCTAGACAAGGCTGGAATGGGCTAAAAGATCATCACCAAGCAGCTTGGTGAGAGGGTGACAACAGTTGGTGCGATTATTTGCAGATGGAAGAAACACAAAATAACTGTCAATCTCCCTCGGTCTGGGGCTCCATGCAAGTTATCACCTCATGGAGTTTCAATGATCATGAGAACAGTGAGGAATCAACCCAGAACTACACAGGAGAATCTTGTCAATGATCTCAAGGCAGCTGGGACCATAGTCACCAAGAAAACAATTGGTAACACACTACGCCGTGAAGGACTGAAATCCTGCAGCGCCCGCAAGGTCCCCTTGCTCAAAAAAGCACATGTACAGGTCCGTCTGAAGTGCGCTAATGAACATCTAAGAACAATATTCCAAAAGGCCACGCTAGGTCACACCTTTATAAATGTAATCAGCCAAATAGACTATTAACACATAAATCAATCAATTAAAATTGATATGATAATTGAGGCAGCCAGCACATAGGAAGTGATTGGAATCCACCAGAAATAAATAAATAAAAAGTGCAGCGCCAATGATAGGTGTGACTCTAAATATGCATAAACTATATACCCACCATGAAGGACATACAGATAGGGACATAAAAACAGCACCACAAAATGTACCCAGTCAGTACTAATAGAACAAAAGATTCTCAGCTTGAAGGATGTAATAGGCCAGTCCTTAGATTCAATAAGTAGAGCCAAGCAGAAGTCCTTTCAGAGAGTAGATGTTAGGAGAAAGGAATGGAGATTGATGAAAAAGTCCCGCTAGGACTGGCCTATTACATCCTTCAAGCTGAGAATCTTTTGTACTATTAGTACTGACTGTGTACATTTTGTGGTGCTGTTTTTATGTCCCTATCTAATTTATGTCCTTCATGGTGGGTATATAGTTTGTGCATATTTACAGTCACACCTATCACTGGAGCTGCACTTTTTATTTAGCTAATGAACATCTAAATGATTCAGAGGAGAACTGGGTGAAAGGTCGTGGATGGGTATTCAGTATGACAATAAACCAAAACACACAGCCAAGGCAACAAAGGCGTAGCTCAAGAAGAAGCACATTAAGGTCCTGGAGTGGCCTAGCCAATCTCCTGACCTTAATCTTATAGAAAATATGTAGAGGGAGCTGGTTGAGTTACCAAAAGTCAGCTTTGAAACCCTAATGACTTGGAGAGGATCTGCAAAGAGAAGTGGGACAAAATCCACCTTGAGATGTGTTCAAACCTGGTAGCCAACTACAAGAAACGTCTGATCTCTGTGATTGCCAACAAGGGTTTTGCCACCAAGTATTAACTCATGTTTTGCGAAGGGGTCAAATACTTATTTCACTCAATAAAATGCAAATCAATTCATAGCTGTTTTTGGATATTTTTGTTGTTATTCTGTCTCTCGGTCTTAAAATAAACCTACCATTAAGATTATAGACTGATCATTTCTTTGTCAGTGGGCAAACGTACAAAATCAGCAGGGGATCAAATACTTTCTTCCCTCACTGTACTTAAAGCTTGTTTGGCTGTACTTCTCCTGTGGATTACAGGAGTGAAGTTTTTTCTGCACCAGTGGCGGCTGGTGAAGTTTTAAGATGGTGGGGTGCAAGACCCCGTCCTTCCATTTTGACCCCTCCCATTTCTCAGAAGCCCCACCCCTTATAGACTCCACCTATTTTGTCCCCGGTATTTTGCTTGCGTGAACAAATTCTCCCAATATATCACATATTAAGGGGTCCATCAGTACTAGTATATCCAATAATAGGGAGCAGGGGCCCTATTATGGGATATGCTGTGAGAGACACCCTATTATGGGATACACTGACTGAGAGTGGCACAAACCCCACAGTACAGAACCCCCCAGCACAAACCCCTCAAGCACAAACCCCCTAGCACAAACCCCACAGTACCTTCACCCTAGCACAAACCCCACAGTACAGGCCCCCTAGCACAAACCCAACAGTACAGGCCCCCTAGCACAAACCCAACAGTACAGGCCCCCTAGCACAAACCCCACAGTACAGACCCCCTAGCACAAACCCCACAGTACAGACCCCCTAGCACTAAACCCACAGTACAGACCCCCTAGCACAAACCCCACAGTACAGGCCCCCTAGCACAAAACCCACAGTGCAGACCCCCTAGCACTAATCCAAGAGTGCAGGCCCCCTAGCACAAACCCCACAGTACAGGCCCCCTAGCACTAATCCCACAGTACAGGCCCCCTAGCACAAACCTCACAGTACAGGCCCCCTAGCACAAACCCCACAGTACAGGCCCCCTAGCACAAACCCCACAGTACAGGCCTCCTAGCACAAACCCCACAGTACAGCCCCCCTAGCACAAACCCCACAGTACAGGCCCCCTTGTACAAACCCCACAGTACAGGCCCCCTAGCACAACCCCCACAGATCAGACCCCCTAGCACTAATCCAACAGTGCAGGCCCCCCAGCACAAACCCCACAGTACAGGCCCCTAGCACTAATCCCACAGTAGAGACCCCCTAGCACAAACCCCACAGTACAGGCCCCCTAGCACTAATCCCACAGTACAGACCCCCTAGCACAAACCCCACAGTACAGGCCCCCTAGCACAAACCCCACAGTACAGGCCCCCTAGCACAAACCCCACAGTACAGGCCCCCTAGCACTAATCCCACAGTACAGACCCCCTAGCACTAATCCCGCAGTACAGACCCCCTAGCACTAATCCCTCAGTACAGACCCCCTAGCACTAATCCCTCAGTACAGACCCCCTAGAACTAATCCCACAGTACAGACATCCTAGCACTAATCCCACAGTACAGACCCCCTAGCACTAATCCCTCAGTACAGACCCCCTAGCACTAATCCCTCAGTACAGACCCCCTAGCACTAATCCCACAGTACAGGCCCCCTAGCACAAATCCCACTTAGCATAGCACTTTACTTGTGTACAATGGAATTGGCCTGGCCTGCACTGTCTTATAATGTGTACATTGCTAAGCAGGCTGCTGGCCTGGCTGGCACTATATATTTATAAATAGTAAATGGCATACAGCGGCCTGGTATAAGATGGTATAAAACTCAGTAAAATTATTAAAACAGAAAGTTAATATTCTGAAGAGGAGTAATTGTCCTATGAAAAGCAATGCCATTTAAAAAGTAAAATAATTTAGAGCCTGCACACTGAATTCTCATACATTAGTAAAGGTCTGCACATGAAGTAACTCCAACACAGATATATACTGTACACAGGCTGTTAATATTTAAAGGCCACAGATACCCTGTGTATGTAGGCCTTAGACAACATGACCAGCTTGCCGTGCCCCCAGGGCCATTATCAATGCAGTGCCAGTGACCAGCTTGCCGTGCCCCCCCCCATCATCAATGTAGTGACCAGCTTGCCTTGCCGTGCCCCCATCATCAATGCAGTGCCAGTGACCAGCTTGCCGTGCCCCCAGGGCCATCATCAATGCAGTGCCAGTGACCAGCTTGCCGTGCCCCCAGGGCCATCATCAATGCAGTGCCAGTGACCAGCTTGCCGTGCCCCCAGGACCATCATCAATGCAGTGCCAGTGACCAGCTTGCCGTGCCCCCCCATCATCAATGCAGTGACCAGCTTGCCTTGCCATGCCCCCATCATCAATGCAGTGCCAGTGACCAGCTTGCCGTGCCCCCAGGGCCATCATCAATGCAGTGCCAGTGACCAGCTTGCCGTGCCCCCCATCATCAATGCAGTGACCAGCTTGCCTTGCCCCCATCATCAACTTGACCAGCTTGCCGTGCCCCCAGGGCCATCATCAATGCAGTGCCAGTGACCAGCTTTCCGTGCCCCCATCATCAATGCAGTGCCAGTGACCAGCTTGCCGTGCCCCCAGGGCCATCATCAATGCAGTGCCAGTGACCAGCTTGCCGTGCCCCCAGGGCCATCATCAATGCAGTGCCATTGACCCAGTGACCAGCTTGCCGTGCCCCCATCATCATTGCAGTGACCACCAGCTTGCTGTGCCCCCATCATCAATGGCAATGCAGTGAGTCCACCAGCTTGTCTGACGTGCCCCCCCCATCAATGCAGAGACCAGCGTGCGTGCGTGCCCCCTTCAAAGCAGACAGTGTCAGTGTCTCATTGACAGACAGTGTGTGGGCCAGGCCCCCCCCCCCCCCGAGGCATCACGAACTTACATCACTCACGGACGGCCAAGATGGTGACCTGCGTGCTGTTGCTGCTGAGTCGACTACTCACACACTGACTGTCTGCGCCAGACTCTGCAATGCGAAGAAGTGGAGACTGGAGACACTCACTGCCACTGGACTGGAGACAAACAAACTCACTCTCTGACTGAATCCTACGCGTGGGCCGCGGCTCTCCTCTCTGCCCTCGGCGCCGGCGGGCGGGAAGGTGATCACATTACGCTGGGACGGTGAGTGACTGGCGCTCGCACCGCCCCCACGCGTCACATCACCAGGCCCCGGGATGTCCTCCTGTGTGATTGGTCCAGGCTGGAGTCTGGACCAATCACAGCCAGGACATCAGTAAAGTGGGGTGTGTCGGGGCGCATTGCTCTGCGCCCCGATGACCCCCAGAAGGCGCCTCTGCCCACCGCACGTGGGGTGAACCCCCCCGCCCAATACCCACCACTAGGTCCGGCACCCCTAGTGGGCTGAAAATGGGATTTTTTTTTATCTTTTTTTTCCTGGCCACAGATTGGGGGGGGGGCGGCGCCCCTGCGCCCCCTATAGACAGGCTGCCACTGTTCTGCACTCCTCTGAAGGAGGGTTGAAGCCACTGTCGGCTGATGTCACAGAGACGGTCCAGGCTGGGGAAAGATTGCAACCATATATTCAGGATCCACCCAGGAGCTTGGACAGGCTCCCAGCTCAGCTTCTCAAGTGGCCGCTGAGAACCTGGGCCAGCCGCTCCCGCCCCCCACAACTTAGCTCCCCAGTGAGCGCAGGGGGTGGGCAGAGCAGACAGAGGTGACTGACAGTCACCAGCACTCTGCTCACCGAACACTGAGAATCGAGTGCTCAGCAGTCTTTGATCACTTGGTTCTCAGTCTTAGAGCCAGCGGGGGACCGATGCTGCACCCACCTAGTTAAGTATGATTCCCAAAAAAAAAAAAAAAAAAACACACTTCTCTCTTAAAGTGGAACTTTGTATAAAAAATGTAAAAGGGGTGAATAGAAATCTGCAATAAATGTATTTTCCTGCCTATCCGCCCCTGTACAGTGAGCCGTGCATGTACAGCTCATTGTACATATTTGGCAATGCCGAGCTGACTGAACTCCTGCGCATGTGCAGCGGTGATGCCATCTCGGCCCGGCCAATTAAAGCTGCATGGAAGATGCCACCTGAAGATGTCAGCAGTTGGTGGGAAGCTCCAGGACTGAAGGGGAGTATAGTTTGCTTAAGTTTCTGATATTATTACAAAGCACACAGATTTTTCCTCATCAACTCCTCCTCTCTGCATCCCCATAACTGCTTCTTATGACCAGGCGGAGATCACAGGAAGTTATCAGCACAAAAGATTTCTGGCAAAATTAACAGATAATTTTTGCATTTATCGAACAGATGTAACAAAACAATTGCAGCACTATGCGTAACAGATCTATCGGGAACAAATATGGGAAGTTCATTGTAAGGGTTTACATATGCTTTAAGTACTATTAACGGATGATTATATGAAATTGAGGTTTAATGTCATGTGCACAAATTATCATCTCCAATTATATGTGTCTGTTTTTTAGAACCAGCATATAGAACTACCTATTGCATTAGATCGAAAGCAGAGGAATTTCACACTGACCGTTCACAAATCTTCCAGACTTTAAATAGCAACAGCAATATGTTTTCTCTTAATATGTACCCTATCACGTGCTTGGTGAAACTATTTCACATATGTATGGCTTTATCTGCCTCTGTCCATCTTTTATATTAATCCAGTTTTCTATGTCTGCTTTGAGTCAGACTAAGATCTCATGGGATGTCTGTGCACATCACATGGCCAGCTACTGATGTCACTGCATGCATAAACTTCTAGGTTAATAGCAGGGTGGAGAGCTCTGCTGCTTGAGGGTCTGTGTACTGTTGTGTGCTCAACAACACGGCTGAAGGGAAATAACTGTTGTTTATATTTTTATGGCTTCTTTTACTTTTTTTTTCTTTGCATTTTTCAAACAAACTGTGACTGTAATATGTTGTGAACTGAAAATGTGACCAATAAAATTGCAGTAATATTTGGCAATCCATAAGAATTTATCTACAGTAAAGTCAACATCAACACTGCACGGTTGCGATAGGCTTCTGTACTCCATTATAACTGTTACTTTTTTCATGGCGTTATTAAATAATTATTATGGCATATCTGTTGTAAACTGTTTAAAACTTGTTTGCACTGTATTGGTTAAAAAACGTATACTAAAATGTAGAAAATTGTGGTTGATGATAAAAACCTATCAAACACACACCCAGCGCTAGTAGTCCCTACGAAATACTAGATGATAACACAAAGTATTGACATGCAACACAATATTGATGTAACTCCAAGTATTAGCATGTAACACTGAACTGGTGCAACAATAAATATAAATAAATCAATAAATATATATATATCTCTGATTAGCAGCCGCTGTAAATAAACAGTACTATAAATGAAGTGCAGTTAATAACGTGTCAATACACAAAATCAATCACACTCAGCAGCGCTATACTCAAAGTCATCCGCTCTGAGTATCAAAAACGTCAAATATAAAACAAAATGCACAGGACCATCATATGAATGTAAGTGTCCAATACATAGAGCAGTCTCTATAACTCCCCAGTGAGGTCTTCTACTGTCAGAGTGACATGGAGTTCATAATCCCAGATCGAATGAATAGTGGTACTTCAATCCGGATAAAGTGAAATGGGTCCACCACCAGAGCTCTGTTGAAGTCGTTTTACGACGAAACGCGTCAGAACGCCAGCACGCCGCTATCGTGGAGACGCCAGGAGTCAGATGTCCTTGCCGAGAAGCCGTGGCTTCCATAGCAGAGGTGGGAGATCTGCGGGGAGCTGACTGATCGGCCGGATTGGGCTACATACTGGCGGTATTCCATTAACTTATATGCTGAATATCCTACACTTGAATGTAAGCATGTTTAACGGGGGGGGCAGATTGATTGTGTTTTTAGCAATAAACAGTTGAAAACGTTATCACACTATCCGAGCCCTACTCTTGTCTTTTTCCATTGGTCAAATTGTGTCACATGGTACTGGAGAGTCTGAGCACAGGAAACAGGAAGCTACAGCGCGCAGTGATCTGTATCTATTAACCAGAGATTTGGAGAGACAACTGAAAGGCAATAACATAGAGGCTTCTGATCTCTGTTGGTCTGGTGAATGTTTAATCTAGAGGGGAGCACTGGAGGTGTGGTGGTGGACCCATTTCACTTTATCCGGATTGAAGTACCACTATTCATTCGATCTGGGATTATGAACTCCATGTCACTCTGACAGTAGAAGACCTCACTGGGGAGTTATAGAGACTGCTCTATGTATTGGACACTTACATTCATATGATGGTCCTGTGCATTTTGTTTTATATTTGACGTTTTTGATACTCAGAGCGGATGACTTTGAGTATAGCGCTGCTGAGTGTGATTGATTTTGTGTATTGACACGTTATTAACTGCACTTCATTTATAATAAAAAACGTACACTGTTTTTTAATGCAGCAATGTTAAATGATTTAGAAAGACATGCAGAGCCCATCCTTTGGTGACTTCCCATATAAGTCAATATCTTCCAGCCTCACCATTGGTCACTTTTCCTATGATTTGATTCAATGGAAATTGAATGCCAAGCAAAAAGATGGATGTGTTGCAGCACTTTTCAATTTATATAAAGTACTATGTTTTTTCCAAGTCTGTCAGTGTTTGGGTTGGGGTTGTACATCTAATACAAAATGCACTCAGCGTGGATTTTGTATTAGATGTACAACCCCAACCCAAACACTGACAGACTTGGAAAAAACATAGTACTTTATATAAATAGCCATATTGAATATTTATCTGTAGTTTGTTGGAGATTTAAAATAATTGTAACCCCTAAGGTCCCTTTTACATGGCCATCTTCCATTTTGATCAGTAGAGGATCTCTCTGCTGATCAGAGCAGAGCGGGTGGATGACAGGTTCGTGTCAGCTCAGTTTCTGTGGGCGGCCGGGTGTAAATGGACTTCGATGTCTGTTTACACCCAACTGCCCTCCGATCCAATCTACCTACACAGAGGAGAACAGATCCTCTTCCGTTTGTTTTTTGCGGACCCGATCAGATCAATAGACGAGTGTAAATGGACACAAGTCCTTTTACATCCACTAGTCCATAGCGGTGAATGGACAATCTGTTTAGGTCGACCTGAAAAACTGATAGCTGGACCTGATTGGAACAGTCGCGTGAAAGAGGCCTTAGGGGCCCTTTTATATATTAACATTGCAATAACACAATGGGCAGCAGTCCATGTTACATGCATTGGGGCTATGTGGTGCCATTTATTCTTAATAGCACTGCAACACACCTTGCTGATGGACATGCATTTCAGCATAGTAGTCTCATGATTAAACATGAATACTGTAGCAAATGCTAGTTTAATGTTCATTTTTTTCCTTGATATTTTTGGCTGTAGTTATCATTTAAATGTCTTCTTTAAAGAAGACAAACTCAATACCGTGCTGCTTCTCCTTTCAATTTCCATTCACGTTGAGGCAAGTCCAGGATGACCTGGGCTCTGAGGAAGTGGGTTGAATGAAGCCGGGGGATAAGACGTAAGACTTAAGATATCTAGTGGCAGAAACAAAAGTACTGCTGGGTTCATGGACCATCTACGCAGGGAAAATCTCTGGAGAAAAAGTTAATATAGCAGCAAAAGCCAGTTTCGTTTTTAAATACTAATGAAATGTTCTTTTTTTTTGGTATTTGTGGATTAGTTCTGCGTAAAATGTCTTCCTTGCAGACATTTTATTTATACAATATTTTTAACAGTGAAGATCTTACCTCACATAATATTTATGTAATTGTCTTTTTCCTTACATTCCATAAGCCAACATATTCTACAGTACTTTACAGAGAGCACCGAACCATTCACATTAGTTCCTGCCCCCAAAGGAGCTTGTAATCAATTCTCCACACTACAGTCATACAGCCACACACACGTGCACATTGTGGAACAATATCACATGGAATCTGATGTTTTTGCAGTGTTTAAAGCAGAGTTCCGACCGAAAACACTTTTTTAAACTAAAAATATCCCCTTAAAACTAACAAACGGCCAATTACATTAACACTATCCTCACATTACAGTACAGTACAGTTTTTAATTGTTGATAATTTCTTACCTTTAAAATTGATTGCAGAGCGCAGCCATCTCCGGTGTGGGCGTCTGAAGCCGCTGTTTCCCCCACTGTCTTCTTCTTCCTAATTTCTGGCTACCCAGGATGCCGATCGCAATCTCGCGTATGCGCTGCAGATTGCGATCGGCAATCAGAGGAGCGGCCGGCCATGCCCATTGCCTCCTGGGACTGATGACACACATCTCCCAGGACGCAATGCAAAACAGGAAGTGAAGTCCGGGGCCGCGGCCGCAGAAGGAGGAAGTCAGACAAAGATTCCTCTAAAATAAGGTAAGTGACCCCAACAAAAAAAATATATATATTGCCCAATTCTTTTTTAAAAAGCATATGCCTACTCAAATCCGTTTAGTTGAAAAAGAGGGTGGAACTCGGCTTTAAGGAAATCAGAATACTGGAATAAACCTAAAAAACATGGTGTCCCTTGCAGGGAATAATTCTTCAAAATAGAACAAAGGGGCCTGTTTCACAAGTATAATTATTACCATGTTTTTCACTTTTCATATGCCGTTATAAATGATATGCAATAAAGGAGATGATTTAGAGGCAATAAAAGACACCAAATTATAACCATTCATAATGTTTAATCCAAACGTGAACCACAATTGCTAAATAAAGATACATTGTCACATTTCACAGTTTCATTGGCCTGCTATTGAATTCCAAATTACTGGGTAAGGTTTGATTTATTAGTATAGAAATAACAGAGAAGAGAAAGGAGGAGGAAAGAAAACAAAGGGTTGGATTAGCGAGAACAGTAAAGGGTACAAAATAGAAAACAAGACATTTCTGCTGAGATTGATGACCTCTAAAATGCTAGCTGTGCTTTCGAAATTCGATAAGGTGCACTGTATAATTTTAATAATGCCGATATTGAGCAATCTCATGCACAATCAACTTTCGATTTTTACCTATTCTAAGTAATATGGAGACCTACCTAAACTACCCAATTAATCCATATCCAGCCAGGCAGGCCCTTGTACTATATAGTTGTTGGTGGATAAATTCTAATTATAATAGATTGTACAATCAGATGGTAACATATGAGAGTTGCATCCAATTTTTAACTCTCCAGTTGTAGTAAATCAACCCTGTGGAGTTCACATCCTACTTCCTTAGTACTAAGAGGGAGGATCTTCTGCCTATAATCACAGAATCAGTAAACAGAGAAAATCTGTAAGCCAATCCCGTGATCAGGAAAATAACACTTCTTGGGAAGTTCAGTGCAGTATTGTCTTGGTGACAAGAAAGCACATTTTTGGCAGAGCAATTTAAAAAAAAAAAAAAAAAAAAGAATAGCCATTGCTGCATATTGAAATAGAAAGGTGCACAGCAGGTAGTGTCAAAACTATTGAAGCAACAAGATGAGCTGACAGCTTCCTTCCATACCCTGGAGACCAGCCAAGAAAGAGACTCCTTGGGAGCTCACTTAGGGTTGTCAACAAGTGGAATTCCAGGCAAAGTTTTTTATTTATTTAGAGAAGGTTAAAACCTGTGTTGGCTTATAATTACTGTCTGATTCCCTGTTCCCCTTACTTTTCTGCTGTTCTAGGTTGGGCATCAGGAATACTGTGGTTTGAAAAATTTATTTAAGGATTTCTTTGCATTCTGACATTTGAAAGAAAATGTGTTGATCTACCAGTTCTCTTTCGATAAACTGGAACATAAAAACCAAGCTGTGTTTTGAAAAGACATGTTACACATAACTGAGTGGTAACAAAATGTAGTAAAATTGGAATTTATTCCAAAACTACCCTTGATTGGGGTCATTGGCTGCACTGGTCTGGTGACATTGTACTGCTGTGGCTATGATCAGAGACAATGGCTGGCTGCACTGACATACAGTGATATCAGAGCAATTAGCCATTACACATGATCACTGCCACAGCAGTTCAATGTTATCAAAGTGACACTGCACTTGTTCTGGGAACAGTATTTAGAAAAAAATAATTGATCCAAAATACTGACTGCTGCTGCTGTCAACGGTGTAGCAATCAGTGTCTCTTATCAATAGACAGAGCAGAAGCTGCGCAAGAGCAGCCGATGCAGGAGGCAGTATATTATATATATATATATGCACTTTATAATGGCACTTTTCCACTGCAAGTACCAGCTCGGCTCCACTCAGCAGTGCTTGGCCCTGCTCGGCTCAGTTTGCTTTTCCACTGCGTGGTACGAGTCCGCATGTTTCAGCACTGTATAGGCTCTACTCGGCTCAGTTTACTTTTCCACTAAAGTAGTAAGTGGGTGGGATTACAACGATTCTCTGACCAATCAGTGGCTAGTAGTGACAAACAATCAAGGCTGCATGCAAAGGATTGTGGCATATGGTATAGGTACAGCCCGCTTGGAACCCCAACCGAGGTGGTACTGTTTAAGCGAGCCGTACCATGTAGTGGAAAAGCGCCGCTGTACCAAACCGTACCGAACCGTTCTAACACGTACCATGCAGTGGAAAAGCGCCAAACCTAACCAAACCGATCCGTTCCATGCAGTGAAAAAGCGCCATTAGGTACACTTTGCTAGTACCGGGTAGGTCACCCTTTTGCCTCCAGAACTGCCTTATGTTTTCATGGCATAGATTCAACAAGGTGTTGGGAACATTACTCAGAGATTTTGTTCCATATTGACATAATAGCATCCCGCAATTGCTGCAGATTTGTCAGCTGCAACATCTATGATGCAAATCTCCAATTCCACCACATCCCCAGGAATCACTATTAGATTGAGATCTGGTGACGGTGGAGGCCATTGAAGTACAGTGAACTCATTGCCATGTTCAAGAAACCAGTTTGAGCTTTGTGACATGGTGTATAATCCTGCTGGAAGTAGCCATCAGAAGATGGGTACATTGTAGTCATAAAGGGATCAGAGGCATGCCTAGGGTCTCCAGTGCCATTGGCGAGGAGCTGTATCAGTAGGGGTGACAGAGAGAGAGAGGTGACAAAGAGAGAGGGGGGTTACAGAGAGAGAGAGAGAGAGAGAGAGAGAGAGGGATGACAGAGAGGGGGGAGAGAGAGAGAGGGTGTGACAGAGATAGAGGGGGTGACAGAGAAAGAGAGTGGGGGTGACAGAGAAAGAGAGGTGGGTGACAGAGAAAGAGAGAGAAGGACTATACAAGTTCTGATGGCAACACGTACATACTGGGCCCTACAAATTACGGTCATGAGTTGATACAGATACAAAGAAACAGCTTTGACAGTACAATCAACAAAAATGGAAGAAAATTGCTGAATCTGTGCCGCAGTCTGGGGTTCTACATCCTCAATGGCCGTACCAAGGGAGAGTCTCTGAGAAGATACATGTTAAACTCCCACGTAGGCAGCAGTGTGGTAGACTATGCCATCACAGATATGAACCCTGCTCTCATCAATGCATTTACAGTCACCCCACAAACACACCTGTCAGACCACAACCAACTAATGCTATATATTAAATCGTCAAATAAACCATCTCCAAAATTCCACCAGGCTTCTCTCTGCAACCTGCCACCATCATTTAAATGGTCCAAACAGACCACCACAAAATACAGAGAGGTAGCTGACAGACCTCACATCAAAAAACATCTCGAAAACTTTCAAAACAACCCCTATGAGGTAAGCCCACGAGGTGTGAACAAGGCAGCAAAGGTCTTCCAAAAAATACTATACACCATAGCACAAACAGCCCAGCTGAAAAAAGCCAACTGCAAGAAAACATTCAACAAAAAATGCTTTAACAAAGAATGCAAAGCATTAAGGAACACCTTACTAACAGCCTCCAATAACAACACAGAAACCCCAACAATACCGACCTAAGGATAGTCCATGGCATCCTTCAGGAAAAATACAAACAAATCCTTATAGAGAAAAAGCAAAACTTCATCTCCAACAACCTGCAACAGTTGGAAGAGGCACTTCAGGAAAATTCTTTCTGGGAAATATGGAAGAATATTGGCCCAGCAACCAGGAAAAACAACCTCCACATCCAAAATGGCGACAAATGGCTCATTTACTTTAAAAACCTCTACAAAGATATTCCAGAAGAGGAGTTAACTGCAGAACAAAAATACCTAATCAAAAGACTAAATGATATGGAGGGAAAAATCAAGGACTTCCAAAACCCCCTAGATGTACCAATTACACTACAGGAAATAATGGAGAAAATTCAACACCTGCAAACTAAAAAATGTCAGTGGGATGGATGGAATTCTGCCTGAAATTATTAAACATGGCTCCCCAGATGCACATGCTGCAATATATAAAGTGTTCAACCTGGTCCTGAGTGCTGGTCACTACCCTAAAGTATGGAACTAAGGCCTCATAACACCCATCCATAAGAGTGGAGACCAGTATGATCCAGCCAACTACTGAGGGATATGTGTCAGCAGCACATTATCCTCAACAAACGGATCCTCAACTTCCTGACACAACACAACGTCCTCAGCAGAAGTCAAGCAGAGTTCATGCCAAACCATCACACCACAGACCACATCTACACCCTGCAAAGTCTCATCAAGAACCATGTCCACAATACAAGACATGGGAAGATATTTGCCTTTTTTGTGGACTTTAAGAAGGCCTTTGACTCAATGTGGCACCCAGGCTTGTTCCTCAAACTATTGGAGAGTGGAATAGGAGGGAAAACATATGAAGTCATCAAAAGTTCACATACCGAGAATAGCTGCAGTGTAAAAGTGAATGGAAAAAGAACAGAGCACTTCCAGCAGGCCAGAGGAGTCAGACAGGGCTGAGGCCTAAGTGAAACCCTCTTCAACATCTACATCAATGAACTGGCTTCAGCCCAGTACCTGGACTGACTCTGCATGACACCAAGGTGAAGTTTCTGCCGTATGCAGATGACCTCCTACTTCTGTCACCAACAGAGAAAGGCCTACAAGACAGCCTGTTAAGTCAAAGAAAACTAAAATTATGGTCTTCCAAAGAAAGAACACAAAGAGCCCTTCATTTACTTTAAACAACTGCACTCCTGAGGAAACTAACAGCTACACTTACCTCAGCCTTGATATTAACAAATCAGGAAGTTTCAAGCCAGCCATAGAGGCACTAAAAGACAAGGCATGCAGTGCCTTCTATGTCATCAGAAGACAAATGAATCACCTAAAACCCCCAGTGAGAGTCTGGCTTAGAATCTTTGATAGCGTCATCACCCCAATCCTTCTTTACGGCAGTGAGATTTGGGGTCCTGTCACCTACCCAGACCAATCCAAATGGGACTCAAGCCCGACAGAAATATTTCATCTGGAATTCTGCAAGCACCTCCTCCAAGTCCACCGGAGCACCTCCAACAGTGCCTGCCGGTCTGAGCTGGGCCGATTTTCCTTACTTTTTGCAATACAAAAGAAGGCGCTATCATTCTGGGATCATCTACAAAACAGCAGTCCTGATTCATACCACAATAATGCCCTACTGACCAATAAGTACCAAGCCTGGCGGCCTGCAACTACTCATCAGCGCTTTGTCCATCCCAAATCCCAACAATTTGGCCTGACAAAATCACAAATAAAAAACATAATTAAATACTCTGAAGACAAATATGTTGAAGAATGGAGAAATGAAATGATAAACTCTAAGAAACTAACTGTTTAACAGTCACTGCAGAGAGACTACAAATTGGCCCCATACCTGGAGGTGCTACAAGAGCCCAAAGATAGACAGACCCTGAGCCTGTACAGATTGAGCGCCCACAGTCTGGAAATGGAATTAGGATGGCACACACAGACCTACAAGCCCAGGGAGAGCAGATTGTGCCAGCAATGTGACCAGGGGGTCCTAGAGGATTAGGACCACTTCCTGCTACAGTGCCCTAAGTACTCATCAGTGAGGGACACTCACTTCCAGAGACTCTCCGCTCTCATGCCGGAATTCAATTCTATAGAAGAGAAGAGGAAACTCCAAATCCTACTGGGAGAAGAGGAGCCAATGGTAAAAATAGCTGCACAATATGTGACAGCATTTCACAGACTGAGAGGGACATGAAAAACTGAGGACTTAAAAATCCCCATTTCCCTTTTTTTATAACCCCTTAACCCCCCCTCCCCTTTTACAAACTCAACTGCTTTGGCAATGCTAAAATGTATTTGGTCCTGCCAATAAAGCTAATTAGAATTTGAGAGAGAGGGTGACAGAGAGAGAGAGAGAGAGGGGGCTGACAGAGAGAGAGATGGGGGTGACAGAGAGAGAGAGAGAGAGAGAGAGAGGGGGGGTGACAGAGAAAGAGAGAGCGGGGTGACAGAGAGAGAGAGGGGGGTGACAGAGAGAGAGAGAGAGAGAGAGGGGGGGTGACAGAGAGAGAGGGGGTGACAGAGAGAGGGGTAACAGAGAGAGAGAGAGAGAGAGAAGTGACAGAGAGAGAGGGGGGGTGACAGAGAGAGAGGGAGGGTCCCCCAGTCAGCCTCTCCTTTGGGCCTGGGAGTGGAGAGGAGGTTGAATCACTGCCGTCTGGAGTTGATACAGAGCTCCGGGATTGGAGCAGCACACTGCAGGCCGAGCGGAGGGCGCATAAATCACTGCTAACACTGCCAATTTTTTAACGCCCCCCTCAGCCTGCGCCCCTGGCGGGCGCCAATCTCGCCGACCCCTTGGTACGCCCCTGAAAGGGATGGACATGGTCAGCAACAATACTCAGGTAGGCCGTGGCGTTTTAAATGATGCTCAATTCATACTAAGGGGCCCAAAGTGTGCCAAGAATATATCCCCCACACCATTACACCACCTCCAACAGCCTAAACCGTTGACACAAGACAGGAGAAATCCATGCTTTCATGTTGTTTATGCCAAATTCTGACCCTACCATCTAAATGTCGCAGCTCAAATCGAAACACATCAGACCAGGCAACGTTTTTTCCAATCTTCTATTATCCACTTTTGGTGAGCCTGTGCAAATTGTAGCCTCAGTATTCTGTTCTTAGCTGGCAGGAGTGGCACCCGGTGTGGTCTTCTGCTGCTGTTGCCCATCTGCTTCAACGTTGTGTTGTGCATGCAGTGATGGTATTCTGCATACCTTGGTTGTAACGAGTGGTTATTTGAGTTTCTGTTGCCTTTCTATTATCTCAAACCAGTCTCAACTTCTGCTCACTGGATATTTTCTTATTTTCGGACCATTCTGTGTAAACCCTAAAGATGGCTGTGCGTGAAAATCCCAGTAGATCAGCAGTCTTTAAAAAAGTCAGACAAGACCATCTGGAACCAACAACCATCCTACGTTGAAAGTCACTTAAATCCCTTATCCCCCATTCTGATGCTCAGTTTTACCTTCAGCAAATCGTCTTCACCAACTCTAGATGACTTTGAGTTGCTGCCCTTCTGATTGACTGATTAGCAATTTTTGT
This sequence comes from Pelophylax lessonae, assembly GCF_965119305.1. Lineage (NCBI taxonomy): Eukaryota > Metazoa > Chordata > Amphibia > Anura > Ranidae > Pelophylax > Pelophylax lessonae. The sequence continues at coordinate 145,356,569 of NC_138769.1, read as the reverse complement.
TACCAAGCAATTGAACAGCTGTACCTAATAAAGTGGCCAGTGAGTGTATATGCACTTCCACATCAAAGAAGCTCCCGTGTAGCTGTTTTTATATAGTGGCCGGAGGGCAAGCAGTTAAAGTTTACATAGATCTTAAATCTATTTTCAGTATTTTTGACTTCATGTCTAACTGTATACAATTTTTCCTAAAGGCATTGTACATTTTTAAACGTTTTTTTACCTAGATGTTAGTGTAGTTATATTACCTGTGCTGTTTGTTTACATTACCTTGTAATGATGAGCTCACGTGTTGTGGCTGCAGTTTGAAGCATTGTGGCTGATAGATTTCATTAATAATAAAAATAGAATAAACATAGGGAAATCTATCAGCATTTCCTCTCTTTTCCCTCCACTCTTTCCCCCTCCCCCTCCCCCCCCGTCCTTTCCCTTCCCCCCTTTTTTTCCCCCTCCCATTTTTCCCCCCACTTCTTTTCTTCTCCTCACTTTTTTCTCCCCTTTCTGAGTAGGATGTTGATGCATTACCATCTATATCAGGGGTTCCCAAACTTTTTGGGGCTTAGACCCACTTCTGAATACAGTTATTTTTCGGGACCCACTTGCTTGTAATTGAATATAGTAACAGAGTTTGTTGGCACTATATAAATGTAAATAATAATTATAATAATGCATATTTTAGAAGGAGAGGGATGTTAAATTAAAAATATAAATTTACTACTTTTCAATTTATTATTGAATACACTTGCCAGATGTTCTAAGTGAGGGCTCAGAAACCTGTGGCATGTGTGGCATATAAGCGGAGTT